>NW_007260598.1:1161869-1232886 GCF_000164805.1 Carlito syrichta
TTTGTTTTGGGGTGTGTGTGTGTGTGTGTGTGTGTGTGTGTGTGTGTGTGTGTGTGTGTAGGTGTGTTCAATTGTTTTTTGCATTGGTTTCTGCTTTGCATCATTATATAATGGTAGAGAGTGGGTCTCAGGGAGCACATACCACAATAAGTGAACATTGTAATTTACAAGTAGTTTTTGTACCCTAACTCCCCATCCCCTACTTTATTTGAATTTCAAAAACTACAAGAGACAGCAAAGCTTCCCATCCACCATCCTATTTCAAAACAGAACAAATCCAGAGCACGGATCAGGGAAGAATAGAGGACTGAGCAAACATCAGAAGGGAAAGCCTCTTCCACTGACACTGAATAACAGAACTAAAGAGAAAAACAAGAGATCTGTCACAAATGAGGAAAAACCAAAGGAAGGCCACAGGCAATTTCAAATGTATCTAAGACGAAACTTCTGAATAATTAGACCTTAGTGGCCAAACAATGGAAGTCACCAAGGACTGGCCCCAGAATATGACAGGGATTAGGGAATGGATGGAAGGAGTGAATAAGACACAAGAAAGACAAGATGCAACACTGAAAAAACTTGTAACAGAGATTTTGGCAATAAAAAATTTCATCTAGGAAATAAACAGCAATGTGACAAGCATGGAAAGCAGACTTAATCTAGCTGAAGAAAAAAAATCTCAGAACTTGAAGACCAGAATATGGAATTAACCCAATCTGTAAAAAACATAGAAAGAAGACTAGGAAGGAAAGAACAAAGCCTACAAGAGATGTGCAGTTATATCAAGACGCCAAACTGACACCTGATTGGTATCCCAGAGGAAGAAAAGGAAATGGAGAACAACTTGTAGCAAGTATTCCAGGAGGTAATCCAAGAAAACTTTCCCCTTCTCACTAGAGATGTGACTAGCCAAGCACAAGAGATACAGAGAACCTCCACAAGACATCAAATGAGAAGACAAACCCCTAGACACATAGTAATTTGCCTACACAAAGTAGGCACGAAAGAAAAAATCGTAAAGACAGCAAGAGAGAAAGGTCAGACTACCTACCAGGGAATACCAGTAAGAATGGCAGCAGACTTATCGGCAGAAACACTACAGACAAGAAGGGATTGGAGGCCTATATAAAAATTCCTCAAAGATAAACAATTTCAACCAAGAATTTCCTACACAGCAAGCTCAGCTTCATCAGTGATGGAGAATTAAAATCTTTCTTAGACATCCAATCCCTAAGATTATGCAGCTTCCAGACCAGCTCTGCAGGAGACAATTAAAAAGGTATTAAGCACAGAAGAAAGGAAAAAAGAATGACCACACACTTCCCAAGAGAACAGCAGAGCACAGAATCAACAGAGAATACAGCACAACAAGAAACTTGAAAACACACACATACATCAACCACAAAGCCAAAAGAAAACAAGCAAAGAAAAACTTTATTTATCCCTCATGACAGGGATAAACAATCACATTTTAATAATCAGCCCAAATGTGAATGGACTAAATGCACCACTGAAAATACACAGAATGGCAAACTGGATAAGAAACCATGACTCAATTATTTGTTGCATCCAGGAGACTCATCTCACTATAAGGCACACATACAGACTCAAAGTTGAAGGATGGAAAACGAGTTTCCAAGCAAATGGATCACAAAAGAAGGCAGGAGTTGCGATCTTGATATCAGACAAAACAATCTTTAAGCTATCAAAAATTTAAAAAGATGCAAAAGGGCACTACATAATGATATAAGGTTCAATCCATCAACAAAAATATCCACCATATATGCTCCCAACACAAAGCACCAGCATTTATAAAGCAACTACTAAGTAAACTAAGATAAGATATTGACTCTATTATAGCAGGGGACTTGAATACCCCACTAACAGCCCTATATAGATCATTGAGGCAAAAAATCAACAAGGACATCAGGAACCTAAACTTGACACTTGACCAAATGGACTTAATCAATACATACAGATTATTCCACCCAACAACCACAGAATATACATTCTCCTCATCATCACATGGAGTGTACACCAAGATCGATCACATCCTTGACCATAAGTCAACCATAAACAAATTCCATAAGGTTGAAATCTTGCCATGCACACTCTCCGACCACAGTGGAATAAAAATAGATATCAACACCAACAACATTTTCCGGAAGCCCACAGAGACATGGACACCAAACAGTTTGATGCTGAACAACTACTGGGTCAACACTGAAATCAAAGCAGAAATTAAAAGATTCCTGGAAACAAATGGAAATGAAGAAACATCTTACCAAAACCTCTGGGATGCCATGAAAACTGTTCTAAGAGGGGGATTTATATCTCTCCAAGCACACATCAAGAAAACAGAAAGATCACAAGTGGAGCGCCTAACACATCACCTAAAGATGCTGGAAAGAGAAGACAACCAAAACCCCAACTTTAGCAGAAGAATCCAAATCAACAAAATAAGAGCCCAGATATAGGAAATAGAAGACAAAAATATCATAGAAAACATCAACAAAACCAAAAGCTAGTTCTTTGAAAGAATTAACAAAATTGCTGGACCCCCTAGCCAGAATGACCAAGAAAAAGAAAGAAAAAACCCAAATAAACACAAACAGAAATATAAAAGGTCAAATCACAACAGACGCTGAAAACATACAAAAGACTACCAAGATTACTATATACACCTTTATGAAAACAAACCTGATAACCTAAATGAGATGGAGGACTTTCTGACATCCTACAACCTCCCTGGGTTGAAATAAGACATTGAGACACTAAATAGACCAATAACAACCCAGGAAATTGTGTCATAGAAAACTGCCTACAAAAAAAAAAAAAGCCCTGGACTGAATGACTTTACAGCAGAATTCTACAAAACGTATAAGGAGGAGCTGATACTAATCTTATTGAAAGTATTCCAGGCAATTGAGAAAGATAGAATTCTCCCCAAATCATTTTACGAAACTAACATCACACTGATACCCAAACTGGGTAAAGATCCAACGAAAAGAGAGAACTGCAGGCCAATATTCCTTTTGAATATAGATGCAAAAATCCTCAACAAGAGTCTAGCAAATTGGATCCAAAAACACATCTCAAAAATCATCCACCATGACCAAGTAGGCTTCAACCCTAGGATGCAGGGTTGGTTCAACATTCACAAGACCATAAATGTAATTATAAATACATCAACAGATGTAAAAACAAGATCCACATGATTATAGCATTAGATGCAGAAGAAACTTTTGATAAAATCCAGCATCCCTTCTTGATAAAAACCCTCAAACACCTAGGTATGGAAGCAACATACCTCAAAATAGTAAGTGATATTTACAACAAACCCACAGCTAACATATTGCTAAATGGATAGAAACTGGAAATATTTGCCCTGAAAATTGAAACAAGACAAGACTGTCCACCCTCACCCCTTTTGTTCAACATTGTGTTGGAAGTCCTATCTAGGGCAATTAAACAAGAGAAGGAAATAAGGGATATTCATATAGGAAAAGCGGAAGTCAAGTTATCCCTCTTTGGTGATGACATGATCCTATACCTTGAAAATCCAAGAGAATCTGTCAAAAAAACCTGTTTATACTGATAAAGGACTTTGGCAAAGTCTTATGGTACAAAATAGATGTGCGAAAGACGGTTGCATTCCTATACACCAACAACAAGCAGGCAGAGACCCAAATTAAAAGCACAATCCCAGCCGGGCTCGGTGGCTCCGCCTGTAATCCAGCGCCTTTGGGAGGCTGAGGTGAGTGGATTGTCTGAGCCCGTGGGTTCGAGACCCACCTGGGCAGCGAGACCTCATCTCTACAATAAATCAAAAAAATCAGCCGGGCGTGGTAGCACATGCCTGTAATTCCGGCTACTTGGAAGGCTGAGTGGAAGGATCGCTGGAGCCCAGCAGGTCGAGGCTGCGGTGGCCGGAAGCGGCCACTGCACTCCAGTCTGGGCGACAGAGTGAGACTCCAACTCAAAAAATAAAAAAAATAAATAAATAAAAGCACGATCCCATTTACAATAGCCACCAAAAAAATGACATACCTTGGCATCTTCCTAACCAGAGAAGTGAAAGACCTTTACAATGAGAACTACAAAACACTGCTCAGAGAAATCCAAGAAGACACAACAAATGGAAAAATATTCCATGCTCATGGATAGGAAGAATCAACATTGTTAAATTGTCCACCCTACCAAAGGCAATCTACAGATTCAACGCAACCCATTAAGTTACCAACATCATTCTTCTCAGACCTGGAAATGGCAATACAGAAATTCATATGGAAACATAAATGACCACGAAAAGCAAAAACAATACTTAGCAAAAGAAACAAAGCAGGAGATGTCACACTTCCAGACTTCAAATTTTACTCTAAGGCTACAGTAATCAAAACAGCCTGGTATTGGTACAAGAATAGGCACGTAGTCCAATGGAACAGGATAAAGATTCTGGAATCAAAGCCTCAATTTCTCAACCAGTTAATCTTTGGCAAAGCCTCCAACACCACCCACTGGGGAGAGGAGAACCTATTCAGTAAATGGTGCTGGGAAAACTGGTTTATCACATGCAGAAGATTGAAATAGGACCCCTACCTGTCACCATACACAAAAATTAACTCTAAATGGATCAAAGACCTAAACGTAAAACCTCAAACTGTAAGAATCTTAGAAAATGTAGGAGACACCCTTATAGAAATTGGAACTGGCAACCAATTCCTATTCAGAACCTTAAATGTCCATATCTTAAGAAATAATATAGACAAATGGAACCTCACCAAACTAACGAGCTTCTGCAAAGCAAAAGAAACCATCAAGAGAGCAGGGAGACAGCCCACAGAATGGGATAAAATATTTGCCAACTGTGTACCTGACAGAGGCCTAACATCCAGGATCTACAAGGAACTCAAATGCACTGAAAGGAAAAAAACATATAGCCCCATGAAAAAGTGGGCAAAAGATATGAATAGACACTTCTCAGAAGAAGATATACGGGCAGCCAGCAGACACATGAAAAAGTGCTTAGCCTCACTCATCATCAGAGAAATGCAAATCAAAACCACATTGAGATACCACCTAACCCCAGTAAGAATGGCGATCATTAATAAACAACAGATGCTGGACGAGGATGCGGAGAAAGAGGAACACTTCTATACTGCTGGTGGAATCCAATCTAGTGCAACCTCTCTGGAAAACCATGTGGTGATTTCTGAAAGAACTAGAAATTGACCTTCCATATGACCCAGCAATTCCCCTATTGGGAATATACCCAGAGGAACTCAAATTATTCTACAAAAAAGATACCTGCACATGTATGTTTGTTGCAGCTCTATTCACAATAGCAAAAACGTGGAACCAACCATGTTACCCGTCAAAACTGGATTGGATTAAAAATGTGGTACATATACATAATGGAATATTATGCAGCCATAAAGAAGGACAAACATAAGGAGTTTGCAACAACTTGGATTGATTTAGAGTTGATCATACTCAGTGATTTATCACAGAAACAAAGAACAGAGTTCCATTTGTTCTCACTCATAAGCGGACCTTGAACAATTATAATACTATAAGAAAGGGTTTGGAAGTAGTGGGAAACTGTCAGGGGAGGGGCGGTGGAATTGGCTGTTGAGGGAAACTGCTAGGGGAGGAAGGGTCATACCTCATCAACAAGGGTACCTGCATAATCAACGTTCGTATACCTAGCCCTGAATTGTACCCCACATCTTTATTAAAAAAAAAAAAAAAAGATTAACATCAAAAAAACATAGAATTGTCTTCTATGATAACTTCTTCTGGAATATCTTTTGAATGTACTGCTTAGAGCTGTTTTCCAGTCACGTTTTGTTTTATGAGTAGAAGTACAGGATAGTAAATTCTAACAATAAAAGTACAGGATAGTAAATACATAAACCAGTTACATGGTCGCCTTATTATCATATCAAGCATTATGTGCTATTTATAATTATTTTATATGACTGGCAGTGCGGTAAGGTTGTGTACCCCAGCGCAACCACATACACGTGAGTAAATGTGTTGCACTACAAAATGACAACAGCTAAGCATCACTGGATGATAGGGACTTTTCAGCTCCATTATAATCCACTGTTATATATGTGGTCTGTTGTGACTGAAGCATTGCTATGTGGCAGGTGATGGTATTATAATCGTGGTGGTATGCTCTTTAGAGTTTTTGAAAATCCTTTTATTGTAGATTATATTACAGATTTAGAAAATGCATAAAACACATACTAAATAACTTAATAATTTTTCCTACAAAACAAAACACCCTGCTAGCCACTGCAGAACCTTCCACGTGCCCCTTCCCAGTCACAGCCCTTCCTGTCACCCAAGCAACTGCTGTCCTGACTTCTGTAGTAATTGCACCTTTGCATTCATGTCCTCCTAATCTCATCATCCTGAACATCATAACTTAGTTGTGTCTGTGTGTTTTGTCGAAGCATCCTAATATGCACTCCTCCTGCCGCCTCTCAACAGTTTACTCCTTGAAGTTGCCAGGTATTTTGACCTATACAGATTCTGTAGTTTGGATTATGCTGATTTTATTTTATTTGTCCTTCATATTTCCTATACGTTGGTAGCTGGATCTAAAAGCTTAATCAGATGTAGACTTTGTTTTGTATTCTTTTACAAGAATAATTCCTAGGTTTGTTGTACTCGCCATCAAGAGTTATAGAGCATCTGTTTTTTCCTTTTTGTGATTTTAGCAGCCACTAATTCTTGATGCCTAGGTCAGTGAATTTATTAGGACTTGTAAAATTTATTCATTTACAAGATGGAATGCTTTCACAAAAAGAAACTCTTCTACTATCTGGTTAATAATTGTACCCGGTGCTACAGTTCAATTAGGAAAGGATAGATACTTGCTTCATTTACAGTTTTCAAAATAATATGTTAATTTCCTGTTCTGTCTGCAGGCCACCAGTGAGTGCTTGGTGTTGTGAACCTATTGATTTAATTATTTGTGCTTCAACTCATTGCAGTTATTTTCCTTCCTTATGGCCAATTGTCCTATCTTGGGCCAGATTTTTTTCTTTTCTAAGAAGAGCTTGATTTCTTTTAATGGGAAATAGTGTTTCAAGATCACAGTTTGGACTTAAGGATGCTCAATACTACTAGGTTGGTCATTGTTGCTAGGCCTTTCTTGTGTACAGAGCCAGGTCTATTCATAGATACTTCCAGCCCATATACAGGCTTTCAAGATCTTAAATTATCATCTTCTGTTTACATCTGATCTCCTTTTTCCCATACTCTTATTCTTGATATCAGGAACATAGGGAATGACCAAATTAAATGATCACAGAAATACTCTGTTGCTTTATCCCTCTTTATTCACTCGGCGGTCTCCAAATAACATACAAACACTTCTGCCATCAATATGATTACTGAAAACAACTAAAATTTATCATATGTTCTCTTCTGGTTGTTTATCATTTCATAGTTGTATCCATATTGTCAGAGCATGTAGATACAGGCATATTTCATTTTTTGTCCTTGTAGATAGTGCATTTTTTAAATAAATTGAAGGGTTGTGGCAGCCAAGCAAGTCTGTGGATGTCATTTTTCCAACAGCATGTGCTTACTTCATATCTCTGTCATATTGTGGTAATTCTCACAATGTTTCAAACTTTTTCTTTATTATTTTAGCTATCGTGGTGATCTGTTATCCGTGATCTTTGATGGTACTGTAGTAATTGTTTTGGAATGCCATGGACCATGCCCACGTGAGATGGTGAACTTAATTAACTCTATGTGTGTTCTGACTGCTTCATTGACTTCTTTCTCTGTATCTCTCCCTCTCCTCTGGCTTCCCTGTTTTCTGAGACACAACAGTATTGAAATTAGGCCAGTTAGTAACCCTACAATGGCCTTTAAGTGTTCAAGTGAAAGGAAGAGTTACACATTTGTCACTGTAATTCAAAAGCTGGAAATGATTAAGCTTAGTGAGGAAGGGCTGTCGAAAGCTGACATAGGCTGAGAGTTAGGCTTCTTGTGCCAGTTTTCCAAGCCGTGAATGCAAAGGAAAAGTTTTTGATGGAAATTAAAAGTGCTACTCTGGTTAAATGCACTAACGTATAAGAAAGCATTATTCTTGATATAGAGAAAGTATGAGTGATCTAGGTAGAAGATCAAACAAGCTACAACATTCTCCTAAGCCAAAGCCTAATCCAGAGCAATGTTCTAACTCTTTTCAATTCTATGAAGGTTGAGAGAACTGAGGAAGGTGCAGAAGAAAAGTTGGAAGTCAGCAGTTTGGTTCATGAAATTTAAGGAAAACCATCTCCATAATATAAAAGTATAAGGTGAAAAGGCAAGTGCTGTTGGAGAAGCTGCAGCAGGTTATCCAGAAGATGTAGCTGAGATCACTGATGTAGGTGGCTACACTAAACACAATTCTCAGTGCAGATGAAAGCCTTCTCTTGGAAGAAGATGCCATTTAGGACTTTCATAGCTAGAGAGGAGAAGTCAGTGCCTGGATTCAAAGTCTCAAGGGACTGGCTGACTCTCTTGTTAGGGGCTAATGCAGCTGGTGATTCTCAGGGGAAGCCAATGCTTATTTATCATTCCAAACATCCTAGGGCCCTTAAGAATTAGGCTAAATCTCCTCTGCCTGTGCTCTACAAATAGAACAATAATGCCTGGATGACATCACGTCATGGTTTACTGAATGTTTTAACACTGTTGAGACCTACTGCTCAGAAAAAAGATTCCTTTCAAAAGATTACTGCTCATTGGCAATGCACCTGGTCACCCAAGGGCACTGATGGAAATGTACAAGGAGATTAATGTTGTTTTCATGCCTGCTAGCACAACATCCATTCTGCAGCCCATGGATTCAGGATCAATTTTAAGTCTTATTATTTAAGAAATACATTTTGTAAGGCTCTAACTGCTGTAGATCATGATTCCTTTTAAAGTAAGTTGAAAACCTTTTGGGGAGAATTTAATATTTTAGATGTCATTAGGAACATATATGATTCACGGGAGGAGGTCAAAATATGAAAATATCAAAATTAACAGTACTTTGGAAGAAGTTGATTCCAACCTTCAAGGATGACTTTGAGGGGTTCATTGGAGGAAGTAATTGCAGGTGGGGTAGGTACGCAAGAGAACTAGAAGTGGAGCCTGAAGATGTGACTGGATTGCTAAAATCTCATGATCAAACTTGAAGGGAGGAGGGAGTTGCCTTTTATGGATGAACAAAAAAGTGGTTTTTTGAGATGGAATCTACTCCTGGTGAAGACCATGTGAATATTGTTAAATGACAATGAAGGATTTAGAATAGTTCGTAACTTAGTTGATAAGCAGTGGCAGAGTTTGAAAAGACTGACTCCAAATTTGAAAGAAGTTCTACTGTGGGTAAAATGCTATCAAACAGCAACACATGCTACAGAGAAATCTTTTGTGAAAGGAAGAGTCAGTTGATGCAGCAGACTTCACTGTTGTCTGATTGTAAGTTTTCACAGCCACCTGACTTTCAGCATCCTCCACCCTGATCAGTCAGCAGCCAGTGGCATGGAGGCAAGAAAGACTCTCTACCAGCAAAGAGATTAACGTTTTTTAGTGATGAAGTCTTTTAAAATTGAGGTGTGTACATTTTTTAGATTTAATGCTATTGGATACTTAATAGACTACAATATAGTACAAACATACTTTTATGTGCACTGGGATATTTGCTGTATTGCGGTGGTCTGGACCTGAATACAGTATCTCTGAGGTATGCCATTATGAATTCTTTCCTTTTTTTTTTTTGAGTTGGAGTCTCACTCTGGCGCCCAGACTGGAGTGCAGTGGCTGCTCCCGGCCACCGCAGCCTTGACCTGCTGGGCTTAGGCGATCCTTCCGCCTCAGCCTTCCAAGTAGCGGGAATTACAGGCATGCGCTACCACGCCCGACTGATTGTTGATTTATTGTAGAGATGAGGTCTCGCCAAGTTGCCCTGGTGGGTCTCGAACCCTCTGGCTCAGGCAATCCACTCACCTCAGCCTCCCAAAGGCGCGGGAGTACAGGCTGAGCCACCGAACCCGACTAAATTCTTTCCTTTTTTAACTTTAGTCTTAGTTCTGTGAGTAAGCACCTGTGTAATGCTAAGCACCTCTCATTACATGGATGGCTTGTGAGTCATTTTTCTGTCCAAAGCTTTCTCACTGGTAAATTCTTCAGGAGGGTCCATGGGACAATATTTTCTGAATTCTTTCATGCAAACAATTTGTCTATGACCTTTATACTTGAAAATGTGGTTGAATATAAAAACTCCTTGGTTTGTGTTCTCTTTTCTTGATATTTTATAAACGTTACTCTATTGCTTTTTGACATTAAGTGCTGTTAACAAAGGCTGATGATAATCTCACTTGTTTTTTCCATTTATTTATTTATTCATTCATTCATTCATTCATTCGAGTTAGAGTCTCACTCTGTTGCCCAGGCTGGAATGCAGTAGCACACTCACGGCCAACCCAGCATCTATCTGCTGGGCTCCGGTGATCCCTCAGCCTCAGTCTTCCAAGTAGCCGAACTGCAGGTCCGTGCTACCACACCCGGCGAATTTTTTATTTGTTGTAGAGATGAGGACTCACCAAGTTGCCCGGTCTGGTCTTGAACCTGCGGGCTCAAGCAATCCATTCACCTCGGCCTCCCAAATACTGGAATTACAGGCTGAGCCACCAAACCCAACTTGCTTTTTCCTTTTAAATGACTTGGTCTTCTCGGTACCCAAAGATTTTTTTGTTTTGTTTTTTTGCTTGTTGACAAGTCTGATAATTATTTTAATAATTATTAATTTCATCAATTTATTTCAGTAATAAAATATCTTTTGTTTGCTTTGGATTGATTTTCTGAGGTACTGGTATTCCCTTTCTCTTTCTCTGTATCTAAATGGTAGAAACATGAAACTTTCATTTTTGATTAGTAAAATGCTAGCATTCTCATGGTCAAATGCTAGCATTCTCATAGGTTCAGTCTTATGGTTTCACATCTTTCATTTCAGTAAAGTTTTTCCGAATTATATTTTTTAGCATTTGTTCTGTTTTCATGTTTTGGTTTTCTTTGTTTGGGGGAAATTAATAAAATAAGTTGACCTTTATTCATTTTTATTAGTTTTCTCAAATCTTCTTTGTTTTGTTTAAATATATAAAATTGTATATTTGTATATAATCTGTGTATTTTTAGGTTTTTTTTTTTGTTGTATTTACTTGCTCTTGTATTTTTATGGCTTTGTGTTCAATTTTGAATTGATTTTTCTTTTTAAATTTCTAATTCTTTTATCACCACAATTTTAGGTTTAAAAATTGTCTTATGTTATTAGTTTATGTCTAGCATTGCTGCTTGGTTGTTTTTGTTTTTTTTTTGGTCAAAGAGGTAGGATCTTGCTCTGTTGCCCAGGCTGGGATGCAAGTGGTCATACGTAGCTCACTGTAGCCTTGAAGCAATCCTCCTACCCCAGCCTCCCCCAGCTGGGATTACAGATACTCTCCATTGCGCCTGGCTAGCAGTGCTTCTTATTTATTTATTTAGGCTAATTTTGAGATCTTAGGTTATAGTTTTTTATCTTTTAGGAGTGTCTTTCTGACTTGCTTTCTTTATTTGTAGGGATGTTATTTTTCTTCTTGTGTTTTTTTACATAGTTGTGTAAAAGATTTCATTTTGATTCTATTCCATTGCTTGTTGTCTTTTTTATTTGAAATTTGTATTTTCCTCCTCTTTTGAAAGGGAGACTTGACTGAGGATTCCTTTTCTGATTTTGCTCCAGAGCATCCTCTTGTTTTCACGTGGTGTTTAGAATATGGTGGCCTCCTCCCGAGATCTTGGGGCTGTTTATCTTCTTTGCTTTGTGCCTGTGCTTTCATATGGAGTTTGTTCCCACATTTTCTCCTCAGGGCAAGGCTTTGTTCTGAAAGGGGGCTTTAGTTGGTGAATTTTGAGTCTTCAGGGTTCCAGGCTGCTCTGCTCCATCAGCCCTTGCCTTGAACTCCGCGCAACTGCGTGGTGTTTCTTGGACTGTTGGAACATCTCCCAGTTTTCGCTGCTGCTCTCAGACTGGCCTTTAGGTTTTCCAGTGAGTTCTTTTGGTATTTGAGGAGTTTCTCCCAGCTGCATGAAATACCTCATTACTTCTCTGTTTCTTTTTGCACAAATGCTGCTACCATTCAGGTTTTGAAGATGTTGATAGGTTGTCGCCTCCTGTTCATATTTCGGGAGTTAGGGATGCACTTTGTCATCTTGTGTTCTAGTTTTGTTGCATATGTTGTCCATGGGTGTTGGGTTTTACTATCCTAGTTTCTCAGTCTGTTTTTTTCTTGGGAGGTGGGAGATAGATCAAGGAGATTCAGAATCATCCTGTTCATCTTCAGATCGCTGGGATAAAGGTAGACTTTTAAATAAATTTTGGTAGGATGATTGGTTAGGTATTAGAAATAACATAAAATGAGATCTACACTTCATGCCATATGTATTAATAAATCCATTAAAGCATACAAGTGCCAAAGAAAATACGGGTGAATTCCTCTATAACCTGGGTACAGGGAAGGCCTTTCTAAGTATGACTCAAAAATCTAGATGCAACAGTAAAAAAATACTGATAAATTCGACTGTATAAAATTAACCCTTTACTCTCAGAGACATCTTATGGATCCACCTACCCGCAACTTGACCCCGCTTCTTTTTTTTTTTTTTTTTTACGAAATAGTGAAAAATGAATAATAGCATGGCATTGGAACCAGTTATTTTACTATAGTAATGTTTAGCTTATAATGGAATTTTGGACATTGAGGAACTTATTTATGACCAAAAAATCAAAATTTTACATCTTTTTTTTAACATGTCATGTTTGAAACAGTCACTGACATGCATTGCAGGTTAATTGATCATGTGCAGTAGTAATTTGTTTGACATTTTCCACCTGGTGTTTTTCTATTTGAGTGGACAGTGCAGTCTCGTTTTCTTCCTCCCACATTAATAATATGCAGTTTAATTGTCCAGTCTGTTGTGCGAAGAACATGGGGAAGGATGTACTCGTGATTCCTAAACACCACTTCAAGCTGATCATATCTCAGTATTTATTCCAACTCTTTATTTGCTTTGTTGTGTAATTTGAATGGAAAACTTCAAGGGTACATACATTTCTTAAAAGTTTGTGCTGGCATAAGTTTATCCAGTATAATCAACAGCAATTTCTTTATGTCCCTTCAGAGGGAACATCCAAGTGGTTTGCTAGATTAAAAGGGTTAAAAAGCTTGTGTGTGACAAAAACCCACTGTAACATCAGAAGACACATGACAATCTTGTGGAATATATTTGTAATATAGATCACAGGTAAAGGGCTAATACATATAAATGGTCCTTAAACATGCGATTGACCTCACTCAAAATATGAGAAACACATATTTAATCTATACTAAGATGTTGTTTCACGTCTTGCACTGGCAAAAATTTAAAAATGTAATAATACACTTTATTGGTGAAGGTGCAGAGAAACTGGCACTCTCTTAAATTTGTTGGTATTGCAGAGATACAGCCTTTGTGGAGGGGAATTTGACTGTAGGTGACAAAACTACATGTGCATTTACCAATTGGCTCAGCACCCCCTGAGGATACAGCTTTGGTAGTATGCAAATACACATGCATGAAAGATGATTTATTGGGACATTCCATGTTATTGTGAAACTGTTGGAGACAACCTAAATGCCCATGGATAAAAGCTGACTGAATAAACTATACTACTTACACACAATGGAGTGCTATGGAGCTTTAAAGAAAAATGAAGGTGCTTTCTATGGACTGATAGGGAGTGATTTCTAGGGAATACGAAGTGAAAGAGCAAAGTGCAAAAGACTGTGATATGCTGCCTTTTATGTAAGAAAGAAGGGAAAGTCAAACATATATGTTGCTAATTTTGTTCAGAAGAAACAAAGGATGGGTGAGTTGGAAAATTATTAAATCGGTTACTTAGAGGACGGACATAAGGGATTATATAGGATGAAAAGGGTGGTCAGTTAGGGTGAGAGAATGTTTTTGGGACAGCTGGAGAAATTTGAATAAGGTCTGATTAGTTTTAATGTTCTATCAATGTTGATATCCTGATTTGATAATTGTACTGTAGTTATATAAGAGAAAGTCCTTGTTTTTAGAATACAAACACTGCAGTATTTAGGGGTAACAATCTCAGATTGTTTAACTTTTTATAACTTTTTCTTTGTATCTTTTAGAAAAAATATTTTATGTATTTAAAAATATATAGTCTACACTGTTTTATAGGATGTGTCTGGAAATGCCAACATGGAAATCCTTTGGGATCTGTTTCTGTTTTCTGTAATTTCTGCTGGTCTTTGGTTATAGAGTTTAGTTTCCTTTGTGCTTGACTGTTTTTTATTATGGACTGTGCATTTTGTTTAAGAGCACTTGTCAGAATAATTTTGAGGCTTACAGTAAACTTTCCTTTTAAGAGCAAAGTTTGTACTTTTTTTTTTTGAGGCATGATCTCACTCTGATGCCCAGGCTCAAGTGCAGTGGCATAATCCCAGCTCGCTGCAGCCTCTACTTCCTGGACTCAAGTATCCTCCCACCTCAGCCTCCTGAGTAGCTGGGACTACAGGTGTATGCCACCATGCTTAGCTATTTTTTTTTTTTTTGTAGAGATGAGATCTCACTATATTTCCCAGGCTGGTCTCAAACTCCTGCACTCAAGTAATTCTTTAGCCTTGGCCTCCCAAAGTGCTGGGACCACATCCAACCCAAAGTTTGCTTCTTTCGGTGCCTGGGAGCAGTGTCATCAGGGAACAACTTAAATCAAGTTCCTTAAGAGCACTTTCCAAATTTCTCATATCTTTCACCAATTTTTCCAATTAACATTTTACTACGTCTGCTTTATTATTATTTTTCTTTCTCTATGCACATGCATTTTTTTTCCTGAGCCACCTGAGATTGATCATATAAAAAGTCTAATTATACTAATTGGGAAAATTTCAAGAATTTTTTTGATTTTGCTTTATGTACAAGTGTTTTTTTTTCCTTTTTATCTGACCTTACTGAGTCAACAAGTGGTTTTTTTCTTAAGCTCTTCAACTGTCAGTGAATGTAATTTGTGTCCAAACAAGGGTCTTTTAGTATGGAATTCTGGTTATATTCAAAATTAGATAAAATAGTCATTATTTGGAAAAATTTTAGGTACTAGTAGGAATGCATATACGGCCATTGCTTTTTATTTAAAAAGTAGATTTGAATGTAATTGACCATCTGAGCATTTGTTTTGAAATGGTACCTTTAAAAAGTTGTCTTGTCCAGGGTGTTCGTACCTTGTCCTCCTCAGGTGGCTTGTCATAGTAAGCTGCTCTCTCATTCGTTGCTCTGGTTTACTTCCTGCCTCAGCTCTGACAGGTTTCATGGGTTCCTATCTGGTCACTTAGACCGTTCTGCTTTGTTGACAAGCTCCAAAAGTCTTGGCCTGGCCCAACTAAAAGTTTCCCTTAATTTTTTTTTTTTTAATTTTGAAAGGAAATGTACTAACATACTAAGGTGAAACAAAGTTTAGAAGGCAAAGCAAGAGAGAAGTGTCAGAAGTACCTACCATAGGTCAGGCATAGTCTTAGGCATCGCAGAGATGACAAGACATGGTTGGTCCCTGCTCTCAAGAAGCTGATGAGGAGACGGTTACAATGTACAGATACTGAGGGAGTACAGAGGGCACCCAGCACACACTGTTTAAGAGGAGAGAGCCAACAGAGAAGACTTTTCAGACAGGATCACTGTGTAATTTGTTATTCTCACTGGCACAGTTTTGAGACTAAAAGGGGTGCAATTAATCATTATATCAGGACAACAGGTGTAAACAAGGACCATTCTGAGCAAACTGGTAACAGATGGTCACTTTACTCCAAGAAGGTAGTGCTGAGTTTTAAAGGCAAGTAGGAATTATAGGTTGGTTGATAAAGAGTCCTTTAAAGCAGAAGAAATCGTATGTAAAGAAATAGTGGGGGTGAGAAAGTATAGTGTTAGGTTGAAGCATGTGCAGTTGCCATTTTGCAAGTGGGAAATGGTCAAATAATTGCAATTTCACATCGTTTAATCTGATATATTAAGGTAACTTGAGCACATAGTGTTTGTGCTTAGTGGCAGGAGACTAGTCGTGAAGTTCTTTGAGTACCATACTATGAAATTTAGATTTTATTCTGAAAGTGATTATGTGTATGATTATTTTTAAATTTTAATTATAAGGTAGTTAATTTTTAAATAGGCAATACATTATCATGGTCTGATAAGCAAAAAATAGTGTTGGTATCAGTGAGAATTGTTTGTAGTTTTTTTGTGTGTAGTTTTTGTTAGGTTTTGGTTTCAGTGTTTTGCTTGCAGCAAAAATAATATGGAAGCTTTTATCTATGTCCTGGAACATTTAAAGTATTGGACCTATCTGTTCTTTGAGGGTTTTGTTGTATTCCCCAGTAAATCTTTTGGGTTGGTGCTTTTTATTGTGGGGTGACTTGGGGGACTGGTTGGGGGTTAGGAGATGGGTATCTCTCAAACAGTTTCTTAGTTTCTTAATTTTCCAGTCTATTTAATTTTTTTTCTCTCTGCATCTTCAACTTTTATACTCATGAAATTATTTTGCCATTAAATTTTTTATAATGATAATATGTGAAAGATGTTTTCATGGAATTTCTGTGAAACAGAAATCTTATTAAACAAACTTTGGTTTGAAATTGTGAAAATATGTAGGGTAACAAAATAATGCACTATTTTATTTTATTTTTTTGAGTTGCAGTCTCACTCTGTTGCCCAGACTGGAGTGCAGTGGCCGCTCCCGGCCACCGCAGCCTCGACCTGCTGGGCTCCAGTGATCCTTCCACCTCAGCCTTCCAAGTAGCTGGTACTAAAGGCGTGCGCTACCATACCTGGCTAATTTTTTGATTTATTGTAGAGATGAGGTCTCGCCAAGTTGCCCAGGTGGATCTCGAACCTGCGGGCTCAGGCAGTTCACTCACCTCGGCCTCCCAAAGCGCGGGATTACAGGCTGAGCCACCGAGCCCTGCCTAATGCACTATTTTAATTGTTACAGATGGATAAAGAAAATAGGATTTATATGTGGAGTCTGTGTTCAAGCCAAGTAAAGGCCTTACCGGGTGTCATGGTGCATGCTGAACAAGGTGTTTTGTGGAAGCTTGAGAGAAACGATGGGAGAGCTGACTCATTGATGGCCCATTGGTGGGTGTTGGCATTAGTGTGTATGTGTGTTCATATGTGTTTGTATGAGCATGTGTATGTACATGCGTATGTGTGCCAAGCTTAAAATATGTTTATTTTTGTGAGCAGCTGCATTACATGGATCCTCATCTATCTCTATGCATACCAACTTGTAATATTTATTAGCTGTAAGCACTATGGCATTTTTATGGGATATTTTAATTTTTAGAATTTTGTGTTGATATACAGTACATTGTGAAATGATTACCACTATCAAGCTGTAGTCATATCCTATACATTGGATCTCCAGAACTTACTTATCTTGCATGACTGAACTTTGTTGTACCCTTTGACCAGCAAGCCCCGCTTCCCCTACTGCACTGTAGCTCCTGACAAACACCGTTCTACCCTCTATGAGTTTGGGGTTTTTAGATTCATGTGAGAGATCATGCAGAATTTGTCTTTTTGTACCTGGCTTATTTCATGTAGCATAATGTCTTCCAGGTTCATCTTTGTTGTTGCAAATGACAGGATTTCCTTCTTTTTTAAGGCTGAATATGTCCGTTGTATTTACATACCACATATTCTTTATCCATTCATCTGCTGGTGGATACTTAGGTTGAGTCCATATCTTGACTATTATGAATAATGCCACAATGAACATGAGAGGGCACATATCTCTTTGACATGCTAATTTCATTTCCTTTGGATATATACTCTGAAGTAGGATTGCTGGATCATATGGTAGTTCTACTTTGGATTTGTTGAGGAACCCCCATAATGTTTTCCATAATGGCTATACTAATTTGCTTTCCCACCAACAGTGTACAAGGGTTCCCTTTTCTCCACAGTCTCACCAACACTTATCCTTTATCTTTTTGAGTGTAGCCATCCTAACAGGTGTGAGAGGATAATTCATTGTGGTTTTGATTTGAAGTTTCCTGATGATTAGTGATGTTGAATATTTTTTCAAATACCTGTTGATCATTTGTGTCTTCTTTTGAGAAATGTCTATTCAGGTCCTTTGCTCATTTTTTTATTGGGTTATATGTTTTCTTATTATTGAGTTGTTTGAGTTCCTTATATAGTTTGGATAGTAACCCCTAATCAAATGTATGGTTGCAGATACTTTCTCCCATTCTATAGTGTCTCTTCACTCTGTTGACTGATACCTTTGCTGTGCTAAAACACATTTTTAGCAACTGTTTTACAATTCATAAAAGATTTTAAACAGGTAAACAATCCTGCAATACAATTGAAATTAGAAATTATAATAAACCTGAGCACTTTTTAAAATAAAAGCATTTACTGAATTGTAGTTAGGCTTGCCTTTCCAGCCTTGTTCAGTTACTTGGTATCTTATTTCTGAAAATATTCATTCTATAAATTGTTGAAGCTCACGTAGATGTTGAACATGGATGGTTGAGTAATATATGATCCCTGTGGTAGACACAGGTGTACCACCCACATTCCCCTTTAAAGAAGGGCTTACTGCCCTGCTGTGAGAAATGTGGCATCCAGGCAGCCCCCTCTGCTTTACCCTTAGGAGCTGCCTCAGCAGTGGAGACACAGCCCTCCTCCAGGGGTCACAGACTTTCTGGGGCAGCTTTCACTTACAGACTGAGCAAGGCAGTTTCAGCCCATTGCAGAGCACTCTGAGGGACACACTTCTTTCTGTTTGGTTGACTGAAGTGGTGTTGGGTCTGCATCACAGTTTGAATTCTGCCCCAACTTCATTTCTCTGACTTCCATCCACAGGTGTTGATCTCTAATAATCCTTGGTACGCCAAACACCACATCACGTCAACTTTAGAGAAACCAACCTGCGTAACTCCTAATATGGAATTAGTTTACTGGAAGGAAATAATACCCAAGACAAAAAAATTTAAATGCTATCAGTGTTATATAGAAGCATAGGGTACCATGGTAGTGTGTTACAAAAAGGAACTACGCCTGTTAGTTATTATGTTTAGGAAGGTAGCCTACATTAGTATTCAGAGTATGTACCTTGGCCATGCTACGTACTCTTTCTGGATCAGCTTCCTCACTTGTAGTATGGAAACGACACAATTTCTGGTATCCTTTAGGACACTAGCCTGGGATTGCTCACATTGGGGGTAAGATTCCTAGCAGTAAGAGAGAGAGTCCATTGCATATTTTCCAAGTCCCTGTTTGCTAATGTCAGTTTAAAATGCTTTGACCAATGGGATAATGTCCCATTGGTCAAAGCATTTCACATGGTCAAGGCTTGATTCAAAGATGGAGAAGTAGACTTGCATTTTTGTGTGTGTGTGTTTTACATACACATATGTAAACATTATCAAACAACACAGTGCCTATTACATAATAGTAGTAGTTAAAATTTATCAAACACTTTCTGTAAATAATGCTTAGTAAGAGGCATCTGGACTATTATTATTTAACATGTTCTATCTTGGTATGATATGAAAAATAAGAAATCCATTTGGAGAATTGGTATATTCTTTTTGCTAGCTTAAAATACTTTTAATGATGATAACACTTTGCAAATGAAGTAAAACTTTTTCTCTTTTCTTCTTCTGCAGTAAGAAAAGTGGAAAACCACCATTACAGAACAATGAGGTAAAATTTTAAATCATCTACTCTGAGATTTCATGCATTTATTTCACTTATTTTGTTATATAATTTTGATTTAGGTGCAATTATAGAATTTTATAATTAGAAGAGAACTTAGGAATATCATCTTCAGTCGTCTACATGTTATAGGAGTTCTTTCCTGAATCCTGACAGGTTTACTTGAAACTGTTTATTCAACAGAGAGGGCTCTAGGAGGCAGCCGTAACTGTTTTGCCCATGCTGAGATTAACCTTCCAGCTTCTTATTGATCGACTCTGTTATGCCTTTTGTAGCATCACAGGACGAGTCTTCTCTGTTTTCTCTAGTAGGCCCACATATATTCGAAGATAGTTTTATCTTTAGTCTTTTTTTCCCCCTATGTTAAGCAACCTTTGTACCATCAAGTGTTTCTCATGTAACATGGATTCTGCTCCTTTTTCAGTTCTTTGTACACTGCTTTGGACCCTTCCTTGTTCCTTTAGACATTGCTTAGAATACAATATTATTGTTCAGATGTGGTCTGACTATCATGGAATATATCAGCACTGTTGCATTGCTCGATATGAACACCATATTTCTAAAATTCAGTCTAAAGTTGCTTTTACTTCTTTAGCCATAAATCACTATATAATTTTATAAAATTTTCATTATTTACATTAAGTCCTATGAAATTTATAGAACGTGCACACACAAGTGGAATTTTTGTTTTGCTATTTTTTTGCTAAATGAAATCTTAGGGGATATATAGGCATCTTACAAGATGGTAGGTTGTTTACATTAAGTGCGGTCTATGGTAAATTATAACCTTCAGGTATCTTTCTGATGAACAGTTTTGTTGTTAAATCTCCTACTTCTTATATTCATCATCCGATTTATTTATTTTTAAAATAATAGCTTTTTTGAGATAATTCATATATCATAAAATTCACCCATATAGGTGTATAAGTTAGTATTATTAGTATATTCACAGAGTTTTGTAATCATCACCACTGTATAATTTTATAAAATTTTCATTATCTCTTCAAAGAATCCTATACCCATTAGCAGTCATTTCTCATTACCCTCTTTCCTCCATTCCTAGCAACCACTAGTCTACTTCCTGTCTTTATTTATTTGCTTATTCTGGACATTTCATATAGTAAATTAACTCGCACAATATATGGCCCTTTATGTCTAGTTTCTTTCATTTAGCATGATGTTTTCAAAGTTCATCGTGTTGCTGTATTAGTTGTACATTTCTTTTTATTGCTGAGTAGTATTCTATTTTACAGATGTACCACATTATGTTTGTCCATTCATCAGTTGATGGACATTTAGGTTGTTTTCATTTTGGCTGTTATGAAAAATGCTGTTGTGAAAATTGCATACATGTTTTTATTTCTCTTGGGTGTATAACTAGGAGTGGAATTGCTGGATCATGTTATAACTTATTTGATTTCTTTTAAATAAATATTAATTTATTCTGGTAAATGTCAGCTTATTGGGTTTAGTCCAATAGCTAGACTACTAGTGTAATTTTTGAGTATATTTCTAACATCTAATATGCTAAGTAGGAGGTATTATCTACAGATTTAATCTACCTTCTTTCTCTTCCTGAAAATTGCTGTTAGTATTGATTAGAAGAACCAAGAGATTATTCTTATATCCTTAATCTTTGTTTTTGTTTTTGGTTATGGTTTGTTCAGCTGTGACTGTATCTGATGATAGCATAATTTGGTTCTTATTTCTCCATTAAGGCCACAGTAATTTTTAGATAGTTACTTGATTTTAAAATACGTATTCATTTAATTTTGAAGTAGTGCACGTGTTATAAATTTCAGAGTGTATAGAGGTAATCACTGTGCTGGGTTTGGTATTTAGCATTCCCTTGCCTATTTTTATATTTTTTGGGTGTGGGCTTTTGTTTGTATTTATTCATAAATGATATAGGTAGAATTACTTTGCATATTTGAATGTTTTATAAATCCACTTGTCAAATGAACTTCTGTGTCCCTCTGCTTTTTCCAGTGTACTGTTTTTAGATCTGTCTGGGTTGACAGCCATAGACTGGTTAACTGTTTTTTTGTGTTCTGTTGTATGAATGTGAGTTGCTTGCTTTTTTACAGTTGTACAGAATTTTCATTGAATGATTTTGCTATGGCTTATGTAATATTGATGTACATTTAGGTTGTTTATAATTTTATAGTAGTACAAACAGTGCAGTGTTGCTTTCATCTTTGTGACTAAGCGTATGTGCAGGTATATCTGCAGGATAAATTCTGCAAAGTACATTTGCTGGGTTATTTTACAGTCAGTGTCCATTTTACGTTTGGTAGGTGATATAAAATAGTTGTAACAATGTATACTTTTCCCAAATATACAGGAATACTTACACTGTTGTCAGCACCATATAGACTCTCATTTTACTTGCTATTTCAAACATCTTTCTCTGTCAAGGTTGCCTAAAGTGGTTGACGTGTCCATAGGAATTTCTCATTGCACCTTGAGCTTGTTACCTCCTGAATTTTAAGTATACCCCTCCCCCACCGTTGTATTATTACCTTAACTTCTTTAATGATTTGTTTGCTTTTTCTAAAATTTTCATGCTAGACTTATATCATCACAGTGGAATTTTTTTTTTTTTGTATTTAAAAAAAATAACTGGGCAATTTCAAAGCAGGGAGAGTCCATTGTGAATTTAAAATGAATACTTAGGAAAGGCTACAAATGTTATAAAATGTACTGTTGTAGGTGTTCTTATTTACCTTGATTTCAGGTATGACTTCATTGTGTAAAGAGTGCTACCAGCCCTGATACCTCTTCTCTGAGCTCAGCCTTTCTGAGCCAGCTTTCCGGTCCTAGGTTTCTTTGCAGAAAACACTGTGATGACTTTGGGAAGAATATAGTTATTTTCATGGATTTAAATGTAATAACAATCCACCAGCTTTTGGACACTGTAAGAACAGGAACAGTGACAACAGGAACAGAAGGAAACAAGGAGGAAGAATTGTATGCTAGTTCGCTTCTTATTTTAAAGTGTTTCAGTGTTACTCTTGTGTGACCTTTTTAAAAACTTTCTTCATTGTTTGCTCTGGATCATTTCTAGAGCAGCTAGAAGTAGGTGATCCTCGCTTAGGTCAGAAAATGGCCATTTCTTTCGAGTTATTCTACTTACAGTTAGAGCCATGAATGGAGAAGGGTCTTCACTGCAGGTGGTGTGTAAGGTGAGGAAGAGGCAGCGACAGGAGGAAAAGCTGTTGAGTCTGAGTTAAACTTTTAGAGTTGGTTGGTGGGTGCCGCCTTCTCTTTTTTCTTTTCTCCTGTGTTTCCTCAGTTTGGGGAAAATAAGGGAAATTTAGGTTGGATGTGTAGGGTGTGACCAGAGGAGAATGAGCTACCTCAATGAAATGGACTGTGAGTTGGGCTCTTGGTCTTTTTATTTATTGCCGTGTCCTCATCACTTTGGCCCTGAGTCATGTAACGTATGTTGAACGTACGAACACATGAAGCATGCACATATGAACCCAATAGACTGGGCCTATAGCTTAGTAGTGTGAGGTTTGCAGCTTTCTCTGAAAGATCTGAAATCCTGAGCCTGTGTTCAGCAGTCACAGGATAGGCTGATTTTACCCAGTTCTTTTATCGTAGTCTTTCTAGTCCAGCCATAAACATCATGCCTTTCACCTTCTTTTCTTGATCTGTAATTTTGTACTATTCTCAGTGCCTATTTATTAGGATTATATGTATAAAGCACTTAGCATGTGTCTAGCACATAGATGGTAGTTTATTATTATTCTAATTCAGTTCACAGACTATTTGCTTAAGGCTCATCAAGTTAGATGTTAATTTAAGTATATTTGCACTAGAGCTAATTAACAACTACTCTCCCTCAGGTATTTGCTTGTCAAGAGCATAGTAGTTAACTGGATAAGCGAACTGTGATCATGGGAACGATGGAAATGGCTAATCAGAGGATGGGGTTTTTCTGGAGTGTCTTGCCTTTTCTAAGAAACTTCTCCTAAACAGTCCAAGAGTAATAAAGTAGATAGCCTTTTCTACCACAGGCTGGTCAGGTCACCTTTTTCTTATCTTTACAAACTGTTTTGTACTTCCATTTTCATGGGCCCAATGAAAATGAAAACAAATCTCTGAAGGGAGATTTTTATCTTGTTTTAAACCCTCTACACTGACAGTGAACTCAGTCCTTCCTGTGGCCTCCAGGCTCTGCCCTTGAGATGCCCTGCCATCCTTGTCAGTCCCCTCATTCTTGTTCCCTCTGCTCTAGTAGTGCTTTCACCTTGCTGATAAGTGTGCACACCAGTTTTATTTCCAACACTGGATTTTTGTGCTTGGTATTCCTTGTGCTTCACTCCCCGTCCCCCCAACCCCCCAATAGTCACATGGTTTCACTTTATGTCTAAACTGAAATATTGAGGCCTTTCAGTCCTCTTGTCTGAATTATTATTATTTGTTTTCTCATGACTCTGCCTAGTGTATCTGTAATAATGTATTTATTGTTTTATTTTTTATCTGTGTTTTTGTCTGTCTTTGAATTGTATGAGGAAGTGAATTGGTAAATTCCATATTGGAAATGTAAAATGATAAATCTAGGAATCCAGAAGCTTCCTGTAGTTGACATCAGGGAAAATCCTATTTTTTTAAGTCTTCTATTAATCAGGAAATAGATGATAAAACAAGTCAATAAGCAGTTGACCATGCCTTAGCTAACTTTTGGACCGCATCTTCTGCTGTTCTTGCTCACAGCTCCACAGATTGGCCAGTTTGTTGTTCCTCAAGCACATGAAACAGGCTTTCACCTTCTCCCAGATATTCATGTGGCTCCAGAACTTCCTACGCCTTGTTCAGTTATTAGATAATGTCATTTTCCTGACAGCATGGCTGAATAAGAGGAGCCATGCATGCTTTTGCTTTCTCAACTCAGTGTTCATCCTGATAATTGTTTATAAGACTTAGATGAAACATTTTCTGTCACTTTATTATATGTTTGTTTTAGCTATCTTAAAAGGGCTCTTTTTTTTTTCCCTTAATGTAGAAAGAGGGGAAAAAAGAGCGAGCTGTGGTGGACAAGGTGTTTTTATCAAGGCTTACACAGATTCTGAAAATCTTGGTCCCTCGAACATTCTGTAAAGAGGTAAGTCTTATGAAATTATCATGTTAAATGTTCCAACTTTCAAGGTTACATGAAATCAGAGCAATAAAATCATAACACTTTGGTTACACTATAGGCCAAATGTTTTCTGTGCAGGTAAAGAGGACTACTAAATTTTTGTCTTTAAATCATCATCTGTCATGCAGTTACCCTTGTTCAGGGCCAGTTTATAAATTGTTTTTTCTTGTTTATGAAGTATTATTTCATTCTATTTTATGTGAAATACTGGAGTGCTATAGTGCAGGTACTCTAAATGGTGTTACTTTATTACAGTCAAGCACTGTCAATAAAAACAAGTTGTTGTTTTTTTTTTTTTAGTTTCACTCTCTCATCTAGTCTGGAGTGCAGTGGCACACTCATGGCCACCACAGCCTCGACCTGCTGGGCACAGGTGTTCCTTCCAACTCGACCTTCCAAGTAGCTGGAACCACAGGTGCACGCCACCATGCCTGACAATTTTTTTGATTTATTGTAGAGATGAGGTCTCGCAGGTTGCCCAGGCTATTCTGGAACCCCTAGACTCAGACCTCTGCCTCCCAAAGTGCTGGAATTATAGGTGTGAACCACTGTGCCCGGCTAAAAACAAGATTAAATTTAAAAAGACCAACCTTTTTATTTCTCTGAGATGCTAACAAGTTACATTGATGTGGAAGATTTGATGGTTGCTTCTTCATATTTGATCGAATATTTCTAAGATAATCCAAATGTTATCTGAATTCATGAAGTATTTCAGGAAGTGTGCTGCTTGTAGAAATAAAGTTGTATTATTCTTTTTTCTCTTTTATTAAGTCTACCTTTGTTACTATTTGTAAGCATTTTTAGTGATTACTGAAATCATGCTGTGTTCTCCATCTGATCACCTCGCATTTTCCTATCTGTACCTTGCTCTCCTGCTTACCTTGGCAGCACATTCTGCTGATTTTGCCCTTGAGAAATTCTAAAACATATAACCCTAGTTTTTCCCTAATTAGACAGAAATAATACATGTTCCTGGAAGAAAATTAAATAATGCAGCTCGATGTTTTATCTTTTTGGTACCTATCAGCCTCTCACTCATTTTGGCATGTAATCATCTTATATATGAGCATATATTTTGATAAAAATAGGATCACACTCACACTTTTAAGATCTGCTCCTTCCTTTACGATTTAAATGTTCTTTCCAAGTATCCTTGAGTTTCTCATAAATTGGTTTCTTCCTTCACATTCTTACTGCTCTCACCGTATCTTACCTCGATCATTATTATCTCTTACTTGGTCTTTTTGCTGCTGCTTCTTTCCTGGTTAGTCTTCTTTCTAAAGTCCTAATGGAAACATTTGCTTCCTTTTCTTACAGGGTAAATCACAACCTGACTTTGGCCTTCCTTGCAACATCAGCTACTTAGAAGACCCTGCACTGTTTTATGATCAGACCCTGTGCTCTCATGCTTTGATTTGTTTACAGCATCATGTCTTGACATCCTGTCCCTCCCCACAACAAAAGCAAACATGTTTTAAAAATTACTTAACACTAATTATCTTTTTTGTGAAGGTTTCTCATGACTCTTCAGGCATAACTGTTTTCTCATTTCTACCACCTACCTGACTTTGAAGAAACCTTATTTAAAATACAAGCTTCTCTGGAAAGAGTTGTATGAAGGGGTACCCCAAAAAACCCAGAATTTATTTATAAAAAATTTTATATATTCTTACATGTTTAAACTTTATTCACTTTGAAAGTACTCTGTTAGATGTCGACACTCCTATTGAGATGCTTTTTCCACTGCTCAGAACAGTTTTTGAACTTGTCAATTTTGATGCCTTTTAGTGTTTCTGCTGTTTTTTGTTTCACCCCTTCCACATTGGCAGAATGTATCCCTTTGAGGACTTTTTTCATCCAGGGAAACAAAAATTGTTTGGGGTGAGATTGGGTGAATAATAGGAAGGGTGGGTCATGGGGGCCATACTGTTTTTGGTCAAAAACTGCTGAACCCTCAGTGCAGTGTGAATAGGAGCACTTGTAAGTCATCCATCATGTAATGGGCAAACACACTCAAAGAAGACTCTCAAAAAAAAAAAAAAAAAATTCATTGAAGCTGAATGTAGCCTCTCACAATAATAACTGGTACACTGATGCCGATGGATTCCTAGAACACTTGCCTAGTGGGGAAAGCCTGTAGTACAAGGGGTCTACCCCAAAAAAATTCCTGTTTTTTGAGTTCCCCCCTCATATATTACTCCCCAATCAGTTAACAGCTGAATGCTCATTTTAACTATTGCAGAGACTTGATGTATGTAAAATGCGTGTGAGAGACTGGATAGGTCTCCAGGAGTTAGTAAGGGGGGGTGGAAGGGGCTACCTTGGCCAACTTCCCACCTTCTACCTCCCACGGCTCTCTTCTCTGACTTTAGCTTCTGTGTTACTGTCTCAGTCTTCAGACTGAGGAAGTGTAAGGTCAACTCTGAATATGTGTGTTTGAGGTAAATGCGGCGAGATTCTCATCTCACACCGAGATCAGTGACTCCCAGCCAATCATCCTACCTTCACTTTTCTTTATTATCTGACTTGCACAGCATTGCTTAAGAAGTGTTCTATAAACATCACTTTTTCATGTCACTTTTTGTTCTACTAGAAACTTGCAATAATTTTGTATGTGTAACTCTGCTGGATATGCAGCGTCATGCTTCATATTGTTTTAATCCCTTTATTTCCATTAAAACTTTCACCTTTTTTAACCCGTAATCTTCATTCTCCTCTTTGTTTTACTTGGTCTATTGAATGTATTTCTTTTCATTCCATGCCTGTATCATTTAATTTTATTTTAAATTTCAATTCTGTATGTTTTGAGTTGGGATCTCACTGTCACCCATACTGGAGTAAGGTGGCACGATCACTGTTCACTGCAAGTGTGACCCCCTGGGCTCAGAGTGATTCTTCTGCGTCAGCTTCATGAGAGACTACAGATGTGTGTCACCATGTTTGACTACTTTATTTTATTCTTTTTTATTTTACTTTTTGTAGAGGCGAGGTCTTGCTATGTTGCCCAGGCTGCTCTTGAACTCCTGGGCTCAAGCTGGGATTACAGGCATGAACCACCACGCCTGGCTATTTAACATATTTCAAATGCCATAACCATCTTTGTTACCCCAAACTTTCTCATCCTACCATTTGTGACATGAAGTGATACAAATATGCTGGTCTAAATCTGTCTCTTGTTTTTTTGTGTATAAATCTTGCCATAACTAAGTTTAAAAATCCTGTAAGAATAGTCACAATATTAAGATTTTTCTAACAAATTAAACCAAATTTATTCTACTTATGCACAGTTCCAAGCTTCAATATTTGTTAGTTGTTTAACTGTATATTGACAGTTACTGTCATTTTTTCTTTGTTAGCCTTGTTTATTAAAAACCTAAGAAAATCACAATACCCCTTGACCCAGGTAATCTAAGTTATGTTTCTAGCCCTGTTTTTGACTAGGTATATGAAGGCAAGTCATTTGACATGCTGCAGATTCACGTTTGAATTCTGAATGAGAAAGAGTAAATTATCTATAAGACCTTTTTCATTTATGCAATATTTTAAAGTTACTTTTAAGTTACATTTAAAAATTGACAATAGGCAAAATGTCAGCCAACCGCATTAAAGCTGGAATAAAGCTTTGAATTTGGAAACCAAAAGTCTTTACTAAGGTAATGTTTCTTTTAACTTTCTAAAATGCTTTTAATTTACCATACCTGGTTTATTTTAGACAGGTTACTTGATACTTATTGCTGTTATGCTGGTGTCTCGAACATATTGTGATGTTTGGATGATCCAAAATGGGACACTCATTGAAAGGTACTTTTTCATTCACCTTCTTCCTGTGTGTATGAAATAATCATTTGTATCCTATTTAAGCATTATCTTTATAAGCAAGAAGTAGATTCTAAGTTAGGTAAAAGATACTTAAGTTAAATTATGAGTTTGCTTACTTACTTAAAAAATATTTATTGAGTGTTTCTTATATGCCAGGCAGTGTGCTACCCTATGATAGAGATTTATATACCAGTGAACAGGAGAAACTCTGTACCAAACTTTGCTAAGCTGACAGTTTATCCAGGGGCAGAAACAGGTAGACAGAAATTTAAAATGCAGTATAATAAGTGTTGTAATGGGGATTTTTAAAAGCTACCAAGTTGGATATCTGAAATTAATGAGATAATTTGGAGGAAAATGTCAAAACTTTTCAAATTACGTTGAACATATTTTAGAAGAAAAAATGCTTAGACATTTATTTTTGCATTTAAAGTTAATGCTTTTTATATTTTTTTCATTGTATTCTTTGTATATATACTATTAATCACTGTAGTTGCTAATTTTGAATGTTAAAAACTTCAAAAATGTTTTGGGATATCTTGGCTTATAACCATTTACCATTTATCTATTAATAAAGATACCAATTTGAATGTCAGAGTACAAAAATTCTTGGAATTCTGTTTGCTGGTGTATAATATTTTGTGAGAAAATTTCTTAAAATATCTAAGATAACTTTTTGAATGCCCCAAATTTTGAAATGAAGGTTTTTTTCCTCTTAAATCTTTTGTTTGCTTCTTAGAGGATTTGTAGGAAGAGGACGAATGCATTATGCCCTCATTTTCTGACTCATTTCTCTAGAATAGTAAAGAAACATATCTCCACAGGATTAAACCCTTAAAGCATATGCCTCTGACTATACATAAATTACACAGGCCTTTGCATTCAACACAAGTCTCACTCAGACCTGTGGTCAGTTCATGCCTTTTTATTTTAATACAGCTAATATGAACATAGTTTTAAAAGTAATACATGAACATACCTTAATGTCAAATAGCCCTACAGATCTTGATTAATCACATCAGTTCCTTACTCCTCCCATTCCTGTCATTCCCCAGAGCCAATCATTTGTTATCCTTTTTACTGTTTCGTCTCTTACTTTGTGTCTGCATTTCGGTATAATATCTTTGTATTACTGTTGATAGATTTCTCAGTTACAGAGTATGTGTGTTCACATCCTACTTTGGAAGGCAAGAATTAGCTTGTACCCTTCCACCCCATATTCATGCTCCTCTTTACATGATTTTAACTGTTATTTACAGCTGAGCCACATGGCATACTTCGTTAGTTCCTTTTCTATGTAACATCTTGTTTTTCCCGATGTTTGTAATTGCAAGTTGTTTGTATGTTCTAGTCTTTTCACTTACTTCTCTCTAGTTCACCTCGAATTTTTGACAGTACTACAAAATCTTCTCAATGTTGTGATATGATCAACTGCCAGGTAATCTGTCAATTTCCATTCCCTATCTCGACCCCCTAGCCTGAACCTCTTTAGTTTCCTGTCTCCTGCTTGCATCAGAATTGGTTGCATTTAGGCTCACCAAATAGCTGTCAAGTTTGAACTTGCTATCATCATTTTTGGAGGGAATTTCGTTCTTTGTTCTCTCTTGCGTTAAATAACCTGCTTCTGGATCTTGTTTTCCTCTTCCTTGGTTTACTTTCTCGCTTAGGCAGATGCAGTTTTTTTCTGAAAAGGGGAGCACAGGAGAGTTTTTGTGTCCTCATAGATCTGAACATGTCTTTCTTCTGCTCCCGTACTTGATTGAGCTGTGTTTGTGCCTTCCAAGTTGGAAATCACTTTTCAGGATTTGAGTGCTTCACTCTGTTGTTATCTTCTGGCTCTCAGCCTTGGCTGCAGAAAGATTGAAATCATCTGGAGAGTTTTAAGAACTGTTAGCGCCTGGACCCATCCCTAGAGATTATGGTTCAATTAGTGTCAATTCTTGAAACATCCAGGTTATTCTAGAACCTCTGATCTAGTCCCAGTTGGGTGTTGAGCCCTGTTACTGTTCTGATTACTCTTCCTTAGTTGGGGATTTGGTCCTCATGCTCCGCCCCCAAACCTGTTATTGTTGTTGATGCTGTATTTCTTAGTGTTTAAAATTTTCACTGAATGTTGGTATGAATTTTTTATTTTTTCATTTATCGTGCTGGGCACTAAGTGGGCTCTTTTTCATTTGGAAACTCATTCTTCATTCTGGGAAATTTTCTTGTGTTTTTAAAAAATCCTCTATTTTTTTCTGAAATCTTAATTAGCTGTATATTGAATCCCCTGGACTGATCATCTGATTATCTTATAATTTTTCTTCTATTTTCATCTCTGTAATTTTTCTAGGAAATTTCTTTAACTTTGTTATCCAGTGAATTTGTGTTATGATTTTATTTCCAAGAGCTATCATTTGTATGGATGTTCATTTTTATAGTAGTCATTCTTTTAACTATGCCATATATTTTCATCTCTGGAGCTATTGGTATTTTGGGGGGGGGTTTGGTTTTTTTGAGTTGGAGTCTCACTGTGTCACCCAAACTGGAGTGCAGTGGCCGCTCCCGGCCACCGCAGCCTTGACCTGCTGGGCTCTGGCGATCCTTCCGCCTCAGCCTTCTGAGTAGCCGGAATTACAGGCGTGCGCTACCACACCCGGCTAATTTTTTTTTTATTTTATTGTAGAGATGAGGTCTCGCCTGCCCAGGCGGGTCTCAAACCTGCGGGCTCAGGCAATCCACTCACCTCAGCCTCCCAAAGGCGCGGGATTACAGGCTGAGCCACTGAGCCCGGCGGAGCTATTGTTTTAAAAAGACTTTTTTGTGGCTTTCTGTTCTGTTTCTGTGTCCTTCGTGGTCCTTTGTTATTCTGATCTTTGTTACTAGCATTGGAAGCTTTCCTCAATAGTCTGTGATTCTTGGCTGTGAGTTCATATGTACAAGTGAAGGCTACCTTAAAATTTAGAAGCTGGAATTGAGGGCTTGCCAATTATTTGCTCTTCCTTGAAGGATGTTTGTAGGGGGAGACTGGCTGTGTGTGTGTGCATGTGCGTGCACACACACTACTGAATCATCAGTCCTCACAAATTCTAAGATGTGAAGCATAAGCCTAATTAAAATGTGTGTTCACTGCTGCTGTCACCTTTAGGAGGCTTGGCTTCATTACCCCGTTCTGTTTTGACGAGCTATGTGCACAAGTGGTTTGTGTCCTTTGTGTAACTGACTTTTATGCCCTTTACACGATGGTATATTTTTTCTTTTGATAACTTCGCTGTGATTTTAAATGCTATATCTGTTTACTAAAAATACACTCTCTCCAACTATAATATTGTTAATTGCCTTGTGGCAAAAATATCGAGGTTTCATCCATTGTGAACAACATCATATACATCAGTATAGAATCAGTCACATATTACATATAAAGCATAATGTACAGTACTAGCATAGAGTAGAAAATTTATTTATTAAAGTTTCCCCCTTTTGTTAAAGTTTTGTGATTTCATACTTTGTGATTCAAAAGAATAATGCTAACTTTTCTGAACTTGGAGTTTTCAACTTTAATTGAATAGAGGCTGTTTTAATTTTCTCAAAGACTTAATAAACTGAAAAAAATGCATTGCCAAGAGTAGATGGTGCATTCATTTAATTGGTGATGTTGGTGTAGGGACTACAGGAAAATCTCCCCCTCGCCCTTTGAAGGGTCACTGAGAATCAGCTGACGAAAGGCAGATTAACAGAAGAAAAGGCACATGCATTTTTGTTACTGTGCACAGAAAAATGGCGTCACTCTGGTCTTCCCCCAACCCAGTCAGGTGCAGATGCTTTTATGCCCTTCTTTGGGGAAGGAGAGCTGCGGAAGTGTGGATAATTTTAAGAGGGAATAAATGATTTTGAGGACAAGTCAGTGGGCTTGGAGAACATAATGGCCTAGGACAAAGTCTGTTTGACCCACAGAGCAGGCAGTGGTTTGTGACAAAAGTCTGTCCAGGTGTGTCGACAGACTTTCTTCCTGTGATATGAGTTCATTTCATGAAAACTCCAGGAAGGGACCAGAGGTGACTGTGTTCTTCTTCAGTGGGTCTGGACTTCAAACAGATGAGGAAACTTCAGAGAACAACTTCATCCCGTGCTGTAGGAGAGACAGAGGATGGAGAGGCAGGAGAGGGTGGGAGCAGGTCAGAGAGACTCTGAGGCTTCTCCAGCTCACCGTGTCACAGCGCCATATCTGGGTTTTGGTTTCTGAGCGAACCCCAACAGTGGACAAAAGGAAAGTTCTTATGTAGCATGAGTCAGTTATAATTCCACTAGATAGAGTAGTTTACCTGTGGGGTACTCAGTTTTAAAATTTAATTATGAAATTTAAAAAATTATTTTTCTTTTTTTTCTATGAGTTTTTTAAAAAGTTATTTTGATATACTTTGAACTTGTATGTTGTAAAAGTAGCACGAGGGGATCTTTTGAGGCCAAGATTTTGAGACTAGCCTGGGCAATATAGCAGGATCCTGTCTACAAAAAATTTATAAATAGCCAAGTATGGTGGTGCAACATATGTAGTTCCAGTTACTTGGAAGTCTGAGGTGGAAAAATCATTTGAGCCCAGGAGTTTGAGGTCACTAGCTATGATCCTGCCACTATACTCCAGCCTCGACAACAGAGTGAAATCTCAACTCAGAAAAGAGAAGAGAAGAGACAAGAAGAGATGAGAAGAGAAGAATATATAGCAAAAGGAACTTCCTTACATTCCTTATATTCTTAACCCACATTCACCAATTGTAAAACAGTCATTTTAAAGTTAATTGCTAACTTTTTCCTTAATAAATATCCTTGAGGCTCTGCTATGTATGAGATCGTTAATATTTGATCAAATTAAAAGTTTTACATTGTACATTGTACCTTCATAATTTTATTTGAAAAATTTACATATTTCTCTGATAAATTAAGCTACATTATAAATTGATTTGTTTTTCCCTTTTTGCCTGTTCCAACCAAAGTAGATCGAGATTTATGTATTTTTGCTAAGGAAAGAATTTCACAGGGACTTGTTATGATCCTTAATGGACTTCATTTTAATGTGCTTTTTATTGGGTTGATGCATAAGTTCATAGCGTTTTTACTTGCCTGTGTTATGTTCATGCTACATGATGGTCACGGTTCATTACATTTGACAATTCTCGGGCTGACTGATATGAATCATTTTGGATTAAAGCATTTAAATGACTTCATCAAAGCCAGTGATCTTCCTGAACATGGAGAATCACTCCAGTCAAAGTGACCCTCTTTGAAATGATGAGACCATTGTCCTGATGTGCTTTCCCTGATGGCATTCTCCTTGTGCATGGCACAAATGTTTCGAGCTGCCTCCTTTGCCTTTAGCCTTCTGTGAAACTCAAACAGAAGAATATGTTGGAAGTGTTTCTTGTTTTCCACTTGATACTCCATCTTCTTTAGCTCACAAATAGCACTAACTTTCTTCAAATCTGCAAAGTGCAAGGCGTATTCACAAGCACAACATTGTTACTCCAAATGACAAACAATAAACTCCCAACACTGCAGTGTTGCTGCCAAAAACAGGTGCTATAAACTTATGCATCGACCCACTGTATTTTAAACATATGTTTGTGGTGGCTAATGGGCAGATCTTAATAGCACAGACACCATCATTAAGGTGGACACTGTGGTAATCATGATATGGAGGAAAATTCTTCATACCCTATTGCTGTCTTATCAAGTCATAAAGATATATTTTATTTTCACCCATTTGGCTAGAAGCAGCCTTTTAAAATTACCAAACTATGTTTTATAAAGATTCTTATATATTTTGGAATTAGTAATGATTAGGGCTCTCGTAAAATTACTCTTTGTTAATTGTTTTTCTTTTGCAGTGGAATAATAAGCAGAAATAAGGCATTATTCAAGAACCCATTTTTTAAATTTATAGCTGCTATTCCAATGGTAAACCATTGCTGAATGAAGGCATGTTCTTTACCAGAATGTTATAATCTTGTGTGTTTCACAGCTTGGACAGCACTAAAACACTTTGGTTTTATGTAAAGTTGGGTTCAATCAATTTTAACATAAACCTTTAAACTCTTTGCATGGTCTTATTGCTTAGTGTCTCTAATATTCTTATTGCTATAAACAATATTTTTGCATGTGGTTCTGTTCTATTTAACTGTCTTCTAGTTAACTGTTTTTTTTTTTTCTTTTAAATTTTTTGCCTTTTTGGAGTTATATAAAAATAGGACTTTTAATTTTTTTATCAGTCCAAAATTTCCCAAAGTATGTGCTGTGGAACCCTAACTATGGCAGAGGAAATACCTTGTGTTGCATCCCCTCCCAGAGAGTCATGGTGCACATAGTACACATCCAAAGCTTTGGGCAGGTCTTTGGTAAAGTACATCTGTGAGCTTGTTCAACCCAGACTTTTCCAAAATTTGTTTACCTACTCCCTCATAGGAAGGAAATTACTCCTCTAGACATGTCCTGGTCATTGTGGGCCGGGGGGCGGGAGGCAGCTAGGTTTAAATCATTTTGCCCAGTGTTTCAAAAATATATTTTATACATTTTATATAAATATATTTTATTACCTTTGGGAATATTAATATGTATTTTTGGAAAAAAGTTCTATGATAAAATAAGTTATATCTGTTTAGTAGATCATACACATATAATACTCAAAGATCCTTTATTTATATGATAATAAAACTTGTTTCTAGACTTTTAATGAAGTAGTGGAACCCTTACTTTAATATTTTAATGTCTATTTTTAAAACATAATTTATAAAACATTAAAAACTGGTAAAAGAGGAACTAGTCTAGCTAAGAGTGTTGAGAGGCATGACACTTCTCCAGAACCCACTGAGGCTCTGAGGACCCGCCTGCCCCCTGCTCTGCTCCCACCTGTCCTTTAGTCCTAGTGTTGGCAAGCCAGGACCCATGAGCTGAATCTCATACCTGCCGTGTGTTTTGATAAAATTGTACTAGAACACAGCCACGCTCTTTCTTGGCTGCTTTTGCTGTACAGTTGCAGAACTGAGTCGTTGCAGCAGAGACCTTATGGTCCACAAAGCCTAAAATATTGACTCTTGACTCTGTAGTAAAAAGTTTGCTGGTCCCTGCCTGTCATTAGTTCATACAAGTGACAATCAGGATATTAAAATGGTTTAAAACAAACAAATGCTACTTTGATTTATCCATAATAATTCATTTCTGGGCTATAAGGTTGTTCATTGTTCTGCCAGCTAACTCTTTTTGTGGCACCTTAATTAAAAATGGCCCTTCAACTAAGGAGAGAATTAGTTATCATTCTATTTAATTTTGCCATTTGCAGAATGGAGTTAAGCAAGTTGTTCAAAATGATTATGCTTCAAAGGTTGCAAATATGCTTTTGTAAGAAAATGTTTTTTATCATCTTTTTTTTTTTTTAGTTCTTTTGATTCAATAGAAATTTCCAAAAGGAATTTTAGAGCTTTACAGAAATTTTCTTTGTGTTAGATTTTGCTTCTTTTGCAACTAATGCATTGCATGTGGTGGTTTGCAGTGGTATCATTGGTCGTAGCAGAAAAGATTTCAAGAGATACTTATTCAACTTCATCGCTGCCATGCCTCTCGTAAGTTTAATTCATTAAAAGTTTTATTTACATAGGGAATATTTGCACTTATCATAATCTTAAAGGATGTTTACTTATTAAATTCTTGAAAGATTGATCATACCAAATTCCTATTTCAAGTTTAGTTTTGTAATTTATAGCATAATTTTTCAACCTTATGTTAGAAAAATTAAAAGGAATTATGTTTAGTCAATTTCATTAATAGGTATATGTATGGGTGGGGTTTTTGTTTTTTTTTTTTTTTTAACCAGTCCAGGTTTTCTTCAGTGTTTAGCAACATCCCATTAGATGGCAGTAGCACTCCCTCCCCGTTGTGACAACTGAAAATGTTTCTAGATATTTCCAAGTTGAGAGAGAAGAGGCAAGGGGTAAATCATCTTGGTTGCTAAACTATAAACTATTATAGTGACTTGAGCACTCATGTAGTTTGTTAAATTGGAATTTATGGTCCAAATTTATTAAAAATAGATTGTTTATTCTAAAATGTAAGTGATTTTCTTAGCTTGATTCTTATTTTCATTTTATTGACACTGTAAGAATTTTAGTATTCTAAATTTTGGTGTAAAAACAAGCTTGGTTGTAAATCCTATTAGGTTGAAAATATGTCAGAAATTCTAGTTTAAAGCCAGGCTCGATGGCTTAGCCTGTAATCCCACGCCTTTGGGAGGCTGAGGTGAGTGGATTACCTGAGCCCGCGGGTTCGAGACCCGCCTGGGCAGGCGAGACCTCATCTCTACAATAAAATTAAAAAAAAATTAGCTGGGCGTGGTAGCGCGCGCCTGTAATTCCAGCTACTCGGAAGGTTGAGACGGAAGGATCGCCGGAGCCCAGCAGGTCGAGGCTGCGGTGGCCGGGAGCAGCCACTGCATTCCAGTCTGGGCGACAGAGTGAGACTCCAACTAAAAAAAAAAAAAAGAAATTCTAGTTTAATAAAGCTGGAGGATAGACATACATAGTTTTTAGACCTTTTAAAATAAAAAATTGAGATAACAAACATAGATAGCAGAGATTGAGATTTAGCAGAATCCAGTGTTTTGCAAAGACCACTTGAGAAAATTTTTGTTAAATGTGAGTTGAAATGTAAATGTGAGTCCAGAAGTGGAAGGATTAATTTTAATATAACAATGGAAAATGTGAGTAAAGATGGCTCTAGAAATAATCTGGGAACGAGCAATAATTGGTATAAACCTATAGTGGCTTTTTGAACAAATACAAATACAGTGTGTGTAGTATTCCATTGTCTAGGATGTGATGCTGATAGCATCACATGTCTGAACTCCTAAAGCAAATCTTTATGTTGACTAGAAAGGTGATAGATTTGACTTTTTGTTTGTTTACCATCCCCGAAAAGTAGCAAAATGGTATCTCATAATTAATGATGTTAACATATTTTAAAATTAAGTTCTATGTAGAGTTTAACACAAGATAATTCAAGCCAGTTGCATATGGTTTAGCTAAATACAATAAACAGAACTGAATAATACTGATTTGAACTCAGTTATAACAATAATAGGATTTAGGACATAGCAAAATGGTAGAGAAATAAATTATAATTTAGAAAGTAGAAATGAAGCAAGACCAACACTGTTTGTTTGTTTTTAGATCTCTCTGGTTAATAACTTCTTGAAGTATGGGCTAAATGAACTTAAACTGTGCTTCCGAGTAAGGCTCACTAAATACCTCTATGAGGAGTATCTTCAGTAAGTGATGACCTGTTTTTGTATTAAAATGTTTAAATTGAACAGTAATATCTATGAAGCCAAGATGCAGAAGTGTTGATTTACTGTATATGTTTTTCAAGAAAACTGCTTTTAGACAGACATTTGGGATGACCCCCAGTTGCTTGGATTCTAGTCTATGCTCTTCCCCTAATCAACAAGTCCTCAATCTCTGGACTTGCTTCCTCCTCCTTAAAATCAGGGCAACCTTTAGGGGCTCTTCTGGCTCCAGACTTTTTGTTTCTGTGTATTTCTGCTGGGTGGTGTAATGTGAATTTTTTTTAATCACTTGTTTTAAAATCATTTTCTTACTGCTATTTTAGAGCCTTCACATATTATAAAATGGGAAATCTGGACAACAGAATAGCTAATCCAGACCAGCTGCTTACACAAGATGTAGAAAAATTTTGTAACAGTGTAGTTGATCTGTATTCAAATCTTAGTAAGGTAAGTTTCTCTTAAAAAAATTATATTTAATCTGTTGAATTTTGAATCTAAGCAAATTATATAGAATTGATTTGATAGGCAGAGTGGCAGCATAGAACTGTTTAATGCTTTTATAAGAAAATTAGAGCTATTGTAGTTTTAGTTATATTTATTTAACTTTTAGTATTATTTTGGGGAGGTGCCTTGACCAAGAACTGATAATTTAGTGCCTTAGGACTTGTAAGCGTTTTGCAGGCTGATTTCATTAAAACAACAACAAAAAATTCATCTCTTGACCTGTGTACTTCTAACTATTGCTAGAGACTGCCTATCAATTTATGTTTCCAGTTCCACATTGATAGCACTAGAGTAGGACTTCCTTTCTGCCCATTCATCTGCTTCATTATCTCTAATAGATCATGAAAGTAGTAATCAACAAATTTCACAAGATTCAAGTTTATTTCCCTTTCCTTCTGTTTTTCCCCTTCTCCTCAGAATATTGCCAGAGCCCCTGGCTCTGAGAACCTTACCCAGTTTTCTTTTCGCTTGCTGATTTCTTCGGTTCTTTTTTGTTATGTTATCTCACCACCCTCACAGCTCTCACTGCAGTCTTCTTATGAAGGAGTCTTCTTTGCCATGACCTCCTGTGTTGACTAGGACCTGTGGTGAATACCTGTAAGATTGCCTGCAGCACCCCTCCCCTCTTGATCTGAGATGCTGCAATTACCACCTGATTCACACGGTAGCTCCTGATCTTGGGCAGGAGCTTGTCTCAAACTGGACTGATTAGAGAATCTTTGCCTCTGGTCACAATTGACCCAGATAACCAGTCTTGGGATGAAAAACTGTATACAGGGGACTGGGTCACACTGTAAGAATAGGAATGCTCCTGCTTCAGCCATCTGGATGGAGGGAGGACAGGCAGTTCTTAGAGATATGTATCCAAGAGAGCATCTTTCCTCGATCACAGCCTATACTGCTGAGATACTTTTTTTCTTCATGCTAGTCTTTGTCTTTATTTAGTTCTCCAGAAGTCTTTGCTAGCTGATTCCAAACTCTGGGAACACCATCAACTACAAACAGTTCAGTAATTTCTTCTCAGTTCCCATCACCACTTTTTAATATTTGTTCTCTGTGTGTGGGTGTACATGCATGGTGGGAGTGGAGGAAGCACACATGCCTTTCCTGTACGTCTGTAGACGTTCTTGCATGTGGGTCCTTGAGCAAGTCTGTGGCTCAGGTTTGGCCACATCTGCCATAGAGAAGAACCCTAAGTGACTTAATTGTAGTGGTGCTGTACACCGACTGTGTTTGCTGTTTTAATATCTATTTGATCTCTGATCTCTGACTTAAATTATGAGTCATTTTTGCCAATAACTTTTACCTGCGCTTGAATTTTACAAGTATCTCTGGCCTCTTGGTAATTTATGAGGCAAAAGAAAAAAAAAAAGAAAAGGTAGACCTTAGTACAAGTGAATTAATAAACCAAGCCATCTATTCTAATAATAATATAAATATTAGAAAGGGATGTCTGTAGCCTTAAAGCAAATGAACACGATTTGGGTTTCTTGAAAAACACTTCAAAATTTAAGCAACCAGTAGTGCATCAGGTGAGTTGTCTCTATGTTTGAGGAGCAGTACAGTAATATTTTAGTTCTGGAGTTTTATATCATAAGAGTCAGAGGCTTACTTGATTAATTCAACATATAGAAGTTGTGATAAAGTAATAGAATCAAACAATTTTAGATCAGGAAAAGTCTCTTACTGTACAGTTAAAAATATATAGAACCCATAAAAGCTGCCAGCAGATTTGGGCTTAAAACTCAGATCATTTTATTCAGTGTCTTTACATTATATTAAGAAATTACTAAGTTGCTAATAGTTAATTATTACAGAAGAACTGTCTTAGTTAATGGAAAGTGATAAATGTTTTTCCCACTTGATAGTCCATAGACATTGTTCAGACTCTCTCAGTATTTTCTTGAGATAAAAACCTGTATATTTTAGTAATATAATAAATTATTAATTTGATCTACATACAGTTACAATTCATTATACTTGGTAGAAACTCTTCATGTTGGTAGTTATGTATTAAATATTTAATGACATTTTGTATTTAAAATGTTGTATTAGTTATCATTCTAGTTCTTTAGTTTTAATTCTGTGTGTCCTATTTATCTTACAGCCATTTTTAGACATAGTTTTGTATATCTTTAAGTTAACGAGTGCAATTGGAGCTCAGGTGAGTCTACTTTTATTTTACCTTTTAAATTGCTACAATGCAATATAAATATATATTATTAATAGCTTGATGGTCTGTAAAAATTTTTGTGTATCTCAAAGAACAGATTTTCACATGATGTACCTTATAAAGTCTGGTTATAAAATAACTAGAGATTTTAAAAGTACTGATTTAGTTTTTATATTTTCCGTAAGTTATATACTTGGAAAATTTTTGTGGCATTAAAAACCCCAAGTATTTAAACATTGAATATCCATGTACTTGTTATTTCAGAGTAATGTCTAAAAAGAGATATGGAGACAACCATTTTAATATCACTTTGAATGTTAAAACTATCAACAATACATTTATAACACAACCATATAATAGTGTGTTTGTTTTATGTATGTCTTTATGTGCATGTATTGTGCAGTTGATTAATAAATTATTTACATAATAGTTTTTGTTGTTTTCTGAAACACTGGAGAAAGCAGCTCTGTTTTTCTTTTCTTTTTTTGTGTCGGAGCCTCAGTCTGTCACCCAGGCTGGAATACACAACCACTGCACCCTCGACCTGCTGAGCTCAGGTCAGCCTTCCAACTAGCTGGAACCACAGGCATGCACCACCCGACTAATTTTTTGATTTATTGTAGAGATGAGATCTTGCCAAGTTGCCCAGGCTGATCTCCAGCCCCTGAGTTTAGGCAATTCTCTTGCCTCAGCCTCCCAAAGTGCTGGGATTGCAGGTGTGAGCCACCACACCTGGCCAGAAAGCAGCTTTTTATTGAAAATTTTCTGTTTTCCTAACCCTTTGTTATCCTGTGTTCCAGGTTTAATCATTTTTATTGCTTGTTTTACTATAAGCAAGTGAATAGACCAAATCCCTTGTCTTTTTGCTGTAATATTTTTATGGTACTTTGCTACATTTTTATAGTATTAAATGTGTCTTCCTATTGTCTGATTCTGCATTTCTTAATGGCAGAAACTATGTTGTAGTTATCTCTTTGGTCCATATTTGTAGAAGTTGCTGAAATGCACTGAATTTATTTTTTAAATCTTGAATACGTACTATATTCCACATACGTTGTGCTAGATAGTAGGAATGAAAAGATGAATAAGACACAGTTCCTGCTGAAGAGGAATTACAATATGGTGAAAGAGAGATATTGAAGCACTTATAATGCAGTGTGATCAATGCAGTAATAGAAGTTTCAGTAAAGTGTTTAGTGCCTGGAAGAATTGGAGCTGATATTTGAGCGGCTTTGGGAGATAAAAGTAGGCATCCATTAGATATGTCGGGCTTGCCAAACATAAGAACAGCCTCACTTAAGTGGCATGTTCAGGAAACATTTTTAGTACGGCAGAGCTTAGGATATATATGGGAATGAGGAACAGGTTTAAGATAAGCTTAAAAAGTTAAACTTGAAACTTCTCTCTTGAGATGGTCAATGGCTGATGAGGTCACTTACAAATTTACAGAGTCCAGTAGCTGAAAGTAAGATATACAAGCAGGGAAAGGCAGACAGAGCCTGTCTGAGGAATTGATCTTGAGGCATCTACACAGTGGTAAGGGAACGATACATAGCACTTAATTGGAAATCCTACCTTGGATTCGTGATAGTGGTAGGACTAGAGGTATAGACCTGAACTGAAAAGAAGACTGACGAAGGAACCTGATGGAATATTGTCATTCAAAGAGAAGGCAAGAAAGAGGTCCAAGAGTTAACTGTGTAATCCTCAGAGTCTGTCAAGAAGATTCCCAACAGAAGAGAGTTAGGTGTCATAGAAACAGTGGGAGCTGCAGGTAGGAGTGTTTAGATGAGCACACGCAGGGAGTTGGAGGTGAGATGCAGTGGTTGAAGGAGCAATGGATAAGGGGTAAAATGTAGAGGCTAGTGGCTATTTGTTCAGAAGAGAAGCAAGGGGGAGAATAAGCCACTGGGGCTAATTATTTGTATGTATTTGCATCGAGTGATTTGTTATTATATCCTAGAACTTTGTGTATCTTTCTGTCCCAATAATATTAGGGCCCAGCAAGCATGATGGCCTACTTGGTTGTTTCTGGGTTGTTCCTAACTCGACTTAGAAGACCTATTGGTAAGATGACAATAACTGAACAGAAGTATGAAGGAGAATATAGATACGTTAATTCCCGGCTCATCACAAATAGGTAAGGAGAAGTGTATTCAAGCTAAGGAGAAGTGTATTCAAGCTGTATTAAAAATTCACTTTTATGGATATTGAGATCTTTCCGTTTACTCCACAAAGCCTAGTAGTACTGTTACTGAAATAGTGTGCGTATTTACTGGTTTTGAAAATACGCATTATGAAGGATGTTCGTTTTGTAAAGCAATAATCCTCCATAGTTTGAACTTCTGATTAACCATGTAGTATCCCCTGATTCACCTGTTTATACCTTCATTTGATCCTGTTAATTTAATTTTGAACATAGTAAAGATACAATTCAAATTCCAGTTTACTTACAATACTTGTTTAAAGAAAATTTTCTCAATTTATCCATATATTTTTATTTTGAGACTAAGCTTATAATGCTCAATAATAATTCAGTCTCACTGCATATGTCTCTCTACTTATTTTCCAGAGAGTTTTAAAATCTAAAACAGGAGGGAAAAGTGTGGGCATTGGAGCCAGTTATACTAGTTTTAGTCTACCCCTTCCACATAGCAGTGATACGTGATAATACTTTAGCAAATTATTCATAGCTTCACTTTTCTTATTTATAATAGATAGATAATATAGGGTTGTTATGAGGATAAGATTTGATAACATGTAAAACTTCTCGCTCAGTTGTTTATTTTTTCTGTTGCTGAGACTGGAGTGCAGTGGCACAATCATGGCTCACTGCAGCCCCAACTCCTGGGCTCAGATAGTCCTCCTGCCTCTGCTTCCTGAGTAGCTAGGACTACAGATGAGCGCTACCACACATCAAAAATAATTTTTTTATTTTTGTAGAGACAAAGTCTCACTGTATTGTCCAAGCTGGTATTGAACTCCCTGGGCTCAAGGGATCTTCCTGCCTTGGCCTTCCAAAGTGTTGGGATTACAGGCATGGGCCACCATGCCTGGCCTAGCTCAGTTTTTGTTATGGCACAAGTGATCAGTAAATTTTCTCATATATTAATCTGTCAACCTTAAGTCATTTGAATGTTCTGATATTTATTTAATGCTCTATGTGGTCCTTTATAGATATTTACTAAATTATTCCTAATAGCTCCCTCTTCGCATACTTCCTTGATTGCTGAAATAGTACCAGTTTTAATGGGGTTTTGTGTTCGAGGGAGGCAGATGAATAGAGGGTTAAGTAGAGAGGTGATTTGCCAAGTAAATGTTGGATGGTATCAGGTAGGATGCTTTTTACTGCAAGAAACAGAAAGCCTGACTCCTGCCCTAACAGTAAGGACATTTACTGCTTTACATAAGAACCTAAGACGGGAGTTCCAGGCACAGCGTGACCAGGCCCCTAACTCAGTGATTTCTCTTGGCTCAGCCTTCCTTTGTAGGCTGCCCCTTTCCCACAAGATAACAAAAGGAGTTCCAGATTTCACTAGCCCCTCTCCCCTGCAAAAAAAAAGTCCAGAAACAAAAAGGGGCCATCTGGTGTCTGGTGTCTTTTGAAGAGAGCAAAGAAACCTTTCCCAAGAGTCTGTCTCATAGGCCATGGTTATCACTGCCCATGCCCGAAGCAGTTACAGCAATGGGATAGGCTTGGACCCGTCAGGACCCACACTTCATGATGGGCTTCAGGCCACTTCTATAGCATCAGGCACAGAAAAGTATAGATAATTTAAGAAAGGTGGAGTTCTCTGAGGAAGAAGGACGTGGAAGAGAATAGATGTTAGATAGGCAGCCATCAGTATTCTGGGATGTTTTTACCTTTTCAGATTTTTCATTTGAGCCAAAATGTACAGGAAAGTCTGTAAGGAAGAGAATCCGTATGCATTTTCTTCTGTAGGCATGAGTGTGCAGAGGAGGTAGAAGGGAGTTATAAAAAGCAATAGTAGGTGTAGAATTGTGGAATTCTCATACCCCGGGGCTCTGTGTCACTGTGTCAAGGAAACTGAAACACATGACAAGCATGATGCATCTTTTCGGAGAGTTAAGTTAACTTGAAGAAGGTTCAGGTAGGAGAAAACTTGTTTTTATGAAAAAATGCAGGTCCGTCTTGAAGTAGAATATATAACTCATAATTTTTTAAGGGAAAAAAGACTTTAAAGAAATACTGCATATTTGTTGAAGGGAGTTTCAACTTGGCCTTCTTGACTTCTCTGTAAATGTTTACTTTCCTCTACTGTAAGAGGTAATTTGCTGGGAAACTTTACATCATTCTTAATGAAAACTATGAACAATAGGGTCAGATATGAGTTACAGTTTCAGCTCTTTGACTTGCTGGCTGCATGATTTTCACAAATTTACTTAACTACAAACACTGAGCCTTTGTTCATCTATAAAATGCCCTTTTTTCTAGTCAAGATCCTTATGGTCCTTGTGGATTCAGTCATGCCAGTTCAAGAAAGGGGTGTGGTTGTGAAGATTTGGGGCTTCAGGGTTCCCTCCTGGGAACTGGCACTTTGGAGCCATCAGGACTCCGCCTGCTTTTCTGTCTTGCAGAGGCTGTATATCAAGGCATAGCTACCTGTCATTTTCTAACTGTTCCTCTCCCTCCTGCCTGGATATGTCTGTTGTGGCCCTGCCTTACTATATGTCATGACAACTTCCTTCGGTGTCCCATTTCACATTTCTGAGCAGTATCCCAGCATGTCTTTTCCCATCAGGCTTCATATGGGTAGGTTGCAGTCCAGGGTGTGGTTCAACCAGGTGTACATTACTGTGCTCCATCAGCTGAGCTCAGAGCAGGGTCTCAGGTACAGACATACCAGGTATACCAGGTAAGCTCTCAGTCACAGGTGTCCATTTAGACAGAAATGTTCAGTCATCAGATACTATGTTTCCATTATTTTTCAGGCATAGGTAACATTAAGATTAATTGCTAAATTATTTTCTTTAATAGTGAAGAAATTGCCTTTTACAATGGGAATAAAAGAGAAAAGCAGACAATCCATTCAGTCTTCCGAAAACTGGTAAGATACCATACCTGAGGCTCACATGCTTATGGAAAGACTTTTTTTGGCCTATCCTGATATATATAAACATACCTTATGTATATATTCATATCACAAAGCTAGCTTTTAAAAATAGCTATAAAGGACTTTTATCCTATATTTTTAATAAAAATATGAAATTAGACTATCATATCTGTATATTAAACTTCCCATTTATAAAAATGGGTAGATTTGTTAGAATAATCTTAAGTGTATTTTTGCAGAGGTTGTTTAGAAGTCTTATTTAGTAATAAATTTCGTGATTCACACAGAAAAAGTTGTTCCTGGAGCATTCATGAAAATATAGTGAAGATTATTTTATAGAACAGGGGTCAGAAAACTTTTTCTGTAAAGTCAAGACAGTATGTATGTATTTTAGGCTTTTCAGACCTTATAGACTCAATTGCAACTCTTCAGCTCTGCTATTCAAAAGTAGTCATGTATAATACATAAATGAATGGATATGGCTGTGTTCTAATAAAAAACTTCGTTTACAGAAACAAGTAGAAGACTGGATTTAGACTGTGGGTCATAGTTTGCTGTCCTTTGATTTAGCGTATAGACATATATTTTAGATGATTTAGAAGGGTCAATGAGGTTGTCATTTTAAATTGCTTAAGAAATTGGGTTTTTGCCTTCTCTATATTTGATGTGACTGAACTTCTAGAGTACTTACTGCCAGAATGCATTTCCGGCCATTTTCTAGGGGACTGCTGCTTACCAGCTCACCTTCATGTGGCTTGCCTCTTCTTGTCCTCCAGACTTGCAGCCCGAATGTCACCTGGTCGAGGCTCTGCCTTCTCTGAGCTGCCTGTTTGAAATGGCCTTCAATAGTTACTTCTGTTTTAATTATCTGTTTTCTTAAAATATTATACAGTCAACCCTCTGCATTTGTGGGTTCTGAATCCATGGATTCAGCCATCCTTGGATTGAAAATATTTGGGGGAAAAAATTGTGTCTATACTTACTCACAGACTTTTTTTCCCTGTTATTTCCTAAACAACTGTTTACATCGTAGTTGATATTATAAGTAATCTAGAAATGGTTTAAAGTACATAGGATGTGCATAGGTTATATACAAATATACCATTTTATATTAGGGACTTAAGCACCCATGGATTTTTGGTATCCAAGGGAAATCCTAGAACCAGTCCCTCTCAAATACCAAGGGATGACTGTATTTCAGTCTGTAATTATCTTATTTATTTACTGGTTATCCTCTTTCATTGAAATGTAAACTCCATGAGCTCAGGGATTTTTGTCTGTTCTACACATTGGTATATCTCCAGTAGTCACTGAATAAATGTTCCAGACATTGTCTAGTTGCAGAAGATACTAAGAACAAGCCTCCTAGTACTCAGGAAGCCCCATTTTAGTGGAGGAGACAGTAAATATGCAAACAACTAGACGTTCTGATTTCAGGTGGTATAAATCTGTGACTGAAAATGAAGCAGGATAAAGGGATGGATATGATGGGGGCTATTGTCTTGCTATTTTAGCTGGAATGGCCATGAAAGCCTTTCTCTTGAGGTGATGTTTAGTCAGAAATCCATATGAAGCGAAGGAGTTAAGTCACAAAATGTAAATATCTAGGAGCAGCAAGAAGAAAGCCCTAAGTGGGGAAACCATTACTTATGGAGATCAGTGAGAAGGAGCAAAGTAGAAGCAGATGAACTTGAAAGCAAAGCCCAGTGCCGGGCCATGCAGGACTTCGAATCACTTGAGAGATGAGCAGTGTGTAGACACTGCAACTCCAGAGTAAAAAACATTCTTGGGCTTGTAATTTTGAGATAATGTGTACTCATATTAAGGCTACAGACATAGGCTGTGTGGCACTGGTTTACATTAGCACTCAGTTCAAATTGGGTATAATATAATTCTTAGAGGAAGCACAGGCCATGTGTCTCTACTGAAATCAAAGGATTGAGGGCCGGTCTGGACAGCTTGTGTTTCACCCAAGTTAGCTCATCCCACAATTCTTTCTGCTTTGGTTGTCGATCAGTTTTGGAATATATGTGTCTTGACAGTACTTTCAATACAGTAGTGTTGTACTGTTACATGCAGGAGAACCAACACTGTTAAAATTGTTTAGGTAATTTTCATTCTGTTTGTATAAAGATGGTTTTATAAAGTTTTTGTTTGGCACCTGTACTGTGATTAGCATTGGGCTCAATAAAGGGTGCTTTCCGGTATAATCAGAAACCATAGGCATTCAGTAATATGTGTTGAATAAACGAAATATTCAATTTGTTTTATCCTCATGATAAAGTTCTTTTTTTAATACATAAAAAAATTATTATTATTATTATTTTTGGTTTTTGTTTTCTGCTAGGTGGAACACCTACATAATTTCATTTTGTTTCGGTTCTCTATGGGCTTCATTGATAGCATAATTGCCAAATGTAAGTATATTTTTAAAGAACTGGTATGGGGAAATTTGTGTAAAAGTGAAACATGGTTAATGTTCTAAGTCGTACCTGTTCTGTTTCAGACCTTGCCACTGTAGTGGGTTACCTGGTTGTCAGCCGTCCTTTCTTAGATTTGTCTCATCCTCGACATCTCAAAAGTTCACATTCAGAACTTTTGGAGGTAAAGTGATGATAATAAATGAAAACTTTAAAATAGAGAAAGCCTTAGAAATATAAATTAAAACTAATGTTTATTTCTATTTAAGGATTACTACCAGAGTGGAAGAATGCTTTTGCGAATGTCTCAAGCCCTGGGTCGAATAGTTCTGGCTGGGCGTGAAATGACTAGATTGGCTGGGTAAGATTAGTAATAATGAACAATTGCAGAGATAATTTTTTTAAAATGTTATCCTTAATGGTCATGCCCAGTTGAGGTTAAGATTGGGGACAACATTTCCTACTCCAGGAAGCCGGTTTTGATAGAAAATTAAGGACGACTGTTCTCTCTCTGTGAACTTCTCATGTTTCTTGGGGACAGCTGGCTTGTGCCTTACACTAGAGGCGCAGCTCTCAGGCTCTTTGCTCCAGAGACACTGTATTGGATAAGCTGGGAAAGGCCGAGTCATGGCAGTCTTTTTTTGATTCATAAAAATGAAATTAACGTGCAGAATTTCCTCATTTGAACCTTGCCCTTCGTGTTTTTTCTTAGGTCTTTGATACTGGCAGCCTAGCAAAACAGTTGAACAGAGATGAGTCTGATTTTAATACAAAAAAATGAGAAGTTAACTTGTGGTTGTTGTAGGTGCAGTTGTAAATATGATCATATTGACTAGTAGTAATATTGTTCTTAGTTCATAGAATGAATTAAATATTTCAATATTTCATGCTGTAATATGAAGGGCATAGTATAGAATAAAAAACACCATGAGATAAAAAGCATCATAAATTTAAGATTAACTGAAGAAATTTGATAACTTAGTATCTTTCCTAGACCTGTAACCATCATTCGTATTTCTTCCTCTTTTTCTCCCTTCTTTCCTTCTGTGACAAGTTAAGGTCTTCAAAGCCAAGATAGAAGTTGTAAACTGCTATGACTGGTCCGTTTTCTTGAGAATGCTAACATTCTTCCTACTTTTTAATTTTTTTTATTTTTTTGAGTTGGAGTCTCACTGGAGATTTTTTTTATTTTTTTGAGTTGTAGCCCAGACTGGAGTGCAGTGGCCACTCCCGGCCACCACAGCCTCGACCTGCTAGGCTCTGGCGATCCTTCCGCCTCAGCCTTCCAAGTAGCTGGAACTACAGGCGCGTGTTACCACACTCGGCTAATTTTTTTTTTTGATTTATTGTAGAGACGAGGTCTCGCCACGTTGCCTGGGCGGGTCTCGAACCCGTGGGCTCAAGCAATCCACTCACCTCAGCCTCCCAAAGCGCGGGATTACAGGCTGAGCCACCGAGCCCAGCTCATTCTTCTTACTTAATGATTTCACTTTTACAGTTCATCGCATGGGAGAGTTCCTATTTCTTTAGATTTCTTCCCTCCCTTCCTACCTCCCTCCCTTCCTTTCTGCCTCCCTGCCTCCCTCCCTCCCTTCTTTCCTTTCCTCCTTTCCTTCCACTTTATTGAGATATGATTGACATATAAAAAACTACATTTCGAATGTATACTATTAGATGGATATGGGGATAAGTTATGTACCCATCAAACCATCGAGACCACAGACATACTCATTACCTCCCAGTTTCCTTTAGGAGGTTTCTGCTTGTTATTTACAGAAAAATCCTGTTTACTTCTTTGATGCAGAGTCTCTTTGACCATCATGGCATTCTTGTACTCCTCAACCTCTTGTCCATGGTTTTGATTTCTCCCTGTTGCCACAGTGGCTTTCATCCCATCTTAAGAACTCTTCATCTTTCCCCTTTTCAGAATAAGACAAAGGAAATCTTCCAAATTCTTCCCCCACTTGCAGGGAGGCAGCATGCATTTGGCATGCATATAATAAACACCTTCCTCAGATAAAAAGGCCAACTTTACACTGGCTTTGTCAGTCGCTCCTGTAAAAACTCAGGGCCCACACTTCCTGGGTCTATGGAATGTACTAATGGAATCCTTTTGTAGTATCCAAGAGAAACTTCCTTAAAATTCTAGTAGCAAACAACTGTCTTGACTTGCCTATATTAGTGAAGTCTGTTGAGTTGGGGGTCCTACAAAACCCTTCCCTTATCCCCATGTTCCTGCCTCCTACTGAAACATGATAAAAGCATGCATACTGCTATTAATGTTTTATGTTGATGAGACTTCTTTTAGGTTATTTTACTTACACTAAATCATGATTTTAGGAACTTCATTTTAGTTTGTATAAAAATAGGAGATGTAATAATAGTCTGGGATTTTGATCCTGGTTTCCTTTTTTAAAACTTTAGTTTTACTGCTCGGATTACAGAATTAATGCAAGTACTGAAGGATTTAAATCACGGCAAGTACGAGCGCACGATGGTCTCAACCCAGGAGAAGGGTAAATATGACACGTACCACATATTTCACAGTTGAGGTCACAGTTTTAAGTTTTTGCTGCCATAGTATGCTGCTTTAATATTATTTTCCATTTAAGGTGTTGAAGGTGTACAAGTCATTCCCTTGATACCTGGTGCGGGAGAAGTCATTAATGCAGATAACATTATAAAGTACGTACAGAAAAAGGTGCTTTAGCACCCTAAACATTTGTTCAACTTCATAGTAGCCATTTCTTTCAATTTATAATTGCTTAGTGTTTAATTTAAAATTACTCTCCTTTTTAAAAAACAGCTTTGAGGTATCATTGATGTAAAAGTTGTATATATTTAAAGTGTACAACTTGATGTTTTGATATATGTATACATTGTGGAATGATGACCGCATTTCTAATTATCTGTTGCCTCTACATAGTTACCATTTTTGGGGGTGTTTAGTAAGAATTTAATTTACATCTATCTTAGCACATTTCAGGTATACAGTACAGTATATTTGTCTCTTGTCTCTATGCTGTATAGTAAATCTACAGAACGTATTCTTCTTGTATCAATGAAACTTTGTACCCTTTGACCAAATCAACCTGTTTCCCCCTACCCCAGCCCTTGGCAGTCACCCTTCTACTCTCTGTTTCTATGAGTTTGACTATTGTAAATTACATGTACTAGTAAGGTCATCAGTGTTTCTCCTTTTGTGTCTTGCTTATTTTGCTTATCATAATGTCCTCCAGCTCCGTACATGTTGAAAATAGCAGAATTTCAGGGTTTTTTTAACGACTGAATAATATTTGTGTGTGTGTATACACACATACTTTATTTTCTTTATCTTTTCATCAGCTGAAGGACATTTAGATTGTTCTCATATATAAGCTATTGTGAATAATGCTGCAGTGAGCATGGGAGTGTGAATGTCTCTTTGACAAACTGATTTTATCTCCTTTGGATATGTACCCAGAAGTGGGATTGCTGGATCATGTGGAGGTTCTACTTTTAAATTTTTTATAGGAACCTCCATACTTTTTTTTGTAATAGCTGTACTATTTATATTGTTACCAACAATGTACAGTGTTCCCTTTTCTCCACATTTTTGCCATCATTTATCTTTTGTCTTTTTGCTAGTAACCATCCTAACAGGTGTAAGATGATAGCTCATTATAGTTTTGATTTGCATTTTCCTGATGATTAGCGATGTCCTGCACCTTTTAATATGCCTGTTGGCTATCTGAATTTCTTCTTCTTTTTTTTTTTTTTGAGTTGGAGTCTCACTGTGTCACCCAGGCTGGAATGCCATGGCATGCTTACCGCCACCCCAGCGTTGACCTGCTGGGCTCCAGTGATCCTTCTGCCTCAGCCTTCTAAGTACCTGGAAACTACAGGCGCACACTACTTCACCCGGCTAATTTTTGAATTTCTTCTTTTAAGAAGCATTTTATTTAGATCCTTTGCCCAATTTTTAATCAGACTATTTGTATTTTTGGTATTGATTTGTATTAGTTCCATTTTTAATTATTTATTTATTAATTATTTATTAATTTCCTCTGTAGGTTTGATCATGTTCCTTTAGCTACACCAAATGGAGATGTTTTGATCCGAGACCTTAATTTCGAAGTAAGTTTTTGAATGATCATATAAAAGTTTTTGAATGATCATATAAAAGTTTTTGAATGATCATATAAAAGTTCACATTCTTCAAAATGTGAACTGAAAAACTATTGCATGAAGATTAATTTTAAGGCTTGACTTAGTCTCTAAATCCACAAAATCATTTTAAAAAATAAGTCTTTGAATCACTTAGAAATCTATTTTTCTTAACTGTGACAGGGCTTTAAAATTTTAAATACCAAACAATTTTTTGCAAATAACATCCAAATCAGGGAATCCATGGAAGACATAGTTAATTTGAAATCTCCAGTGTAGGGTGAATATTTAGAAATGCAGATATAAAATCTCTTTATAAAATAAAGCTAATGACTTAGTTAGTATTATTTTGTGACCTTTAAAAACAAAATACAGACATTTTTATTGCTGATGAAAACAGTGGAAGAGCAGCACAATAGCTATAATAGTCGCTCACCCCAAACAAGTAAAATCTCATGTCAAGTGAATACTGATGTTGCTATTAATGAAATGTAATACGGTAGACCAAACTGAAAAGAAAAAAGAGGAGTGTTTCTGTAATCTGCGATTACTCTTTAGGTTATGTGTATGTTGTAACTTTTATGAATGATTCAGATCTGGAAATCTTGAAAATGAGTAACAAATTTCTATCCTGTAGGCTGTCTTCCCAGCTCCAGATACCCTTTCTCTAGATCAGCTTTGTCTAGTGGAACTTTCTACGATGATGGAAATGGTCTATATTTGCACTAATAACCATGTGTGGCTATTGAGCACTTGAAATGTGACTAGTACAGCTACAGCTGAATAACTGAATTTTACATTTTACTTTATTTTATTTTTATTTTATTTTTTGAGTTGGAGTCTCGCTGTGTCGCCCAGGCGATCCTTCCTCCTCAGCCTTCTAAGTGCCTGGAAACTACAAGCGCTGGGCTCCAGCGATCCTGTGATACTTGGAGCCATTTAATATTACAAACTGCTGGGCTTAGGTGATCCTTCCACCTCAGCCTTCCAAGTATCTGGAACTACAGGGGTGTGCTATCACACCCAGCTTATTTTTTTATTTATTGTAGAGACGAGTCCTCACCAAGTTGCCCAGGCTGATCTTGAGCCCCTGGGCTCAGGCAGTCCTTTCGCCTTGACCTCCCAAAGTGCTAAGATTACAGGCTGAGCCACCACGCCTGGCCCTTAATTTTAATTAATATGATTTTAAGTTAAATAGCTACACTTGACTTGAGGCTATGGTATTGGACGACACAGCTCTAGAATTCTTCTCTACATGCTTATGTATATAATACGCCTTCTGTAATTTGTGTTTTATGTGGAAAATTGTTTTCAGCTGCTTTCATTGAAAGAATATTATCTGATAGTTTATAAAATGAAGAGAATAATTATTGGATTTTAAGTTTTTAAGTTGTTATAGTCTTCAGTAAGTCCTCAAGTTTCTGCTCTTAGTAATTTCTGTTTATCAAATACATCTTTACTTTCTTCTTGAGGAACTATAAAAATGAAAATTGTTGGTTTCCAAAGTACTTTAAACTTATTCAACAAGGAGTATTGTATCATTATTATGTTTATTGTAAAGCCAGGAAATACAGGAAATGTAAATACAGTTTGTAATAAAATGGCTCCAAGTATCACAGAAGCATTTTCTCATATAGCTCAAGGTACTCAGTCACTTGAGTACTCCTTTGGCAAAGTCACTAGTCAGACTTGACTTTCAGCAGCCCCTCTGTTGCCACTGTCCTAGGGACATGAGACTTCTCCACCGAAGAATGCCTCTTGACCCGTTCTCCCACTTTTCTTCACTTCTGTCTTTATGCAGAAATAAATCTGCCAACAGTGTAGGTGCACATGTGACTTAAGCATAGTGAGAAGGGATTTGAGATCTGCATGTACAGATTTGCGGAATAGATGGATCATGATACTACTTACCATAATATTACTTTGTCATAAGGTTACCATATAAAGCTGTCACTTTACTTTTAGCCCAAAGCCTTTTCTTTTAATGCCCTTATGTTTGGATGTAATATATGGGGGAAATTATCTTTTGGAAGAAGGACCCCTTGTAGTACACTCGGGGTGTATTTCTCTAGATCAGATGGTCAACCGAAGTTTTGAGAAGGTTTGTCATAATTTGTAGAAGAAATGTCCTAAGTTGTGGCATACAGGTGACTGGTTCTTTCACCACAACAACACACCTACCCACACTGCACTGAGTATTGAGCAGTTTTTGACCAAAAATAGCATGACCCCCATGCCTCACACTCCCTATTCACCTGATCCTGCCCCAAGCAACTTTTTTTTGTTTCCCTGATGAAAAAATCCTCAAAGGGAAATGTTTTGCGGATGTGGAGGAGGTGAAACAAAAAAATGCCAGGAGCACTAAAAGGTGTTAAAATTGACAAGTTCAAAAGCAGTGGAAAAAATGTCTTGATAGGTGTATTTTGTCAAACAGAGAGTACTTTGAAGGTGACAGAAGTTTAAATATGTAAGACTAAATAAATCCTTAATAAATCCTGGGATTTTTGTGTCCCCCTCATACTTCTGGCCTGTTCCTATAACTTCACTTTTATAGTCTTAAAGATGTTCTTAATTTTTTTTCTCTTATTTGGGTTTCATTTGGAAAGTTTTACTGAATCCGCAGTTATGCTCCTACTTGTTGAAGTTTTTTGCTCTGTAACAATGTTCCTTAGTACCCAGTGTCTGTCCTGCGATTGTTATTTTCTCTGCTGGGGGCTATTTCTCTGACTTCTGCCCTTTTGGTTCACTGCTATGAATTACTCTTCTATCTCTTTCTGACTTAGGTATTCTAAATTAGATTTAGCTTCATTCTGTTTTTCCATTGCTTTTCTGAACATAGGTAACCTTTCTATAGTCAGCAGCAAACATCCTTCTGTTGCTTTTCACCTCTAGTTATTTCCTACCCATCTGTCTTACTTCAAAATAAGGATTTCTTTTTTCTTGGAAAGAGGCATAAAAAACTTGAGACTTGGTCCCCCAGAAATAAATGTTTTCTATTTTATGATTCGTTTGCCTTTTGGGTTATATTATAACCAGGTAACAAAATCTTTGGGATAAGAGGTTTTATAATTTTTTCTTTATAAACTCCCTGGGATAGTATATTTATCTATTTAGATATTATTCTGTGAGATGTGTCACTGAAGAGACCCTGAGAGATAACAACTTGCAGATTATAATGTGAGGATTAAAATAGTTCTTTGTAACTTACCCAAATTTTTTTTTTTCATTAATCAGTATTTTTTATTATGGTTTTGTGGGGTACAGTTAAGGGTTAGGTGTACTTACCCAGATTTTTACCTTTTTAGTAAGACATGTTTTTAGTGTTTAAAGAAGCCAGAAAATCCTTATAAACAGCATACTTTTATATAATCTCTTTTACTTAAATCATGTTTATATGTAGAATTTTTTGATGATTTATGATAAATGTATAGGCAGTAGAGTTTATCAGAGAGTGTTATTCCAGGGAAATATTTTTTGTTAAAAATTGGATAGGATAGTTCAAGGCATTCATTGATTCAATAAAGCATTCTAAGAGCCCCAATAATGCAATGTTATTAAAAACTTAATTTTCAGTAAATGTTATCCTTGGTTTTTAGTCCTAATTTAACCTCCTCAAAATATATGCTTATAAATTTTTAATATGGAAACATTATCACTGACTTACCATGACTGATGTCATAATTGGAGGTTTGTCCAACACCTCCAAAAACCATGGGGTAAAGAAAAAATGCTGAGTTGAGACGTTTGAGCATAAAGGAAGCCTAAGGATTTCAGTAAGTCTGGTTATTGTTTATATACATTATTACAAAACCTGGTTTTGGGGTTTCCTGGCATATTGCAGCAAATAGTGTGGAGGAGTATTGATGGAGACAGAAATAGTGATACCATTGTAAACCACAAAGAGTAGTCAGGGGCAAAAAATACGAGGGAGAACCCAAACCCCCCCCAGAATTATCTTTTGGAGAGTGGGCCCCTTTGTTACACTCAGAATTTGTTCCTCTGGATCAAATGCTCAACCAAAGCTTTTATCTGGAAGTTTTGAGAAGGTTGCATTAGGATTTGCAGAAAAAACATCTTGAGTTGTAGCAAATACGTGACTCATTCTTCTACCATGACAACACACCTGCCCACACCACACTGAGCATCCAGCAGTTTTTGATCAAAAACAGCATGACCCCTGTGCCTCATCCTCCCTACTCACCTGATCTTACCCCAACTAGCTTTTTTTTGTTTGTTTCCCTGGATGAAAAAATTCCTCAAAGGGAAACATTTTGCCAATGTGGAAGAGGTGTAACAAGAAATGGCAGAAGCACTAACAGGCATCAAAATTGATGAGTTCAAAAACTGTTTTGAGCAGAGGAAAAGGCATCTTGATTAGGTGTGTTGCATCAAGCAGAGAAGCCTTTGAAGGAGACAGAAGTTTAAACAGTAAGGATAAATACACAATTTTTTATAATTTCTGGGTTTTGGGAAGGATCTCTCCTCGTGTATATATGGCAGATATATACTTAAATAGATAAATAAAGCATAGTAGCAGAGAACTCTGAACTTTAGGACCTTCTAAGGGCATCGCTGTTATCGCAGATTGCAGTTATTTTATATAATCTTGCTTTATGAGGAATATTCAGTGTATTCAATTTTATAGGATAAGGAAATATGTAATTGCTTAGAAAGAAGTCTATTAAAATGATTCCTTAAAATCTCAGAAGAAGCAATAGTTTATCTGGTAGTCTTTTAGAATAGCTCATTCTCTTACAAGGATGTAAGGGAATAAAATACCACAATTTTTTATAATTTCTGGGTTTTGGGAAGGATCTCTCCTCGTGTGTATATGGCAGATATATATACTTAAATAAATAAAGCATTGTGGTATTTTATTATAGTCTGGTTCATTTTTCTTTTCAAATTTTTAAAAATTGTGGTAAAAATATACATAAAATTTGCTATCTTGACAATTAAGTGTACAATTTGATGGCATTAAGTACATTTACAGTGTTGTGCAACCATCACCACTGTTCATTTCCAGAACTTAAAAAATTTTTTTTAAATTATAAAGATGTGGGGTACAATTCAGGTTTAGGTATACAAACATTGATTATGCAGGTACCCTTGTTGATGAGGTATGCCCCTCCCTCCCCTAGCGGTTTCTCTCAACTGCCAATCCCAGCCCCCCTCCCCTGAAAGTTTCCCACTACTGCCGATCCCTTTCTTATAGTATTATAATAATTGTTCAGGGTCCACTTGTGTGTGAAAACATATGGTATTCTGTTCTTTGTTTCTGTGATAGATCACTGAGTGTGATCGACTCTAAATCCAAGTTGCTGAGAAGTCCGGATGGTTGTCCTTCTCATTTCTAGAACCTTTTAATCATCCCACATAGAAACTCTGTAATTTCTTCCTCCCTCTCCCTGGCAGCCTTTAATTCTTTCTGTCTCTTATGAGTTTGACTGCTCTAGGTAACTCATAGATGTGAAGTCATACATATTTGCCCTTTTGTGTCTGGTGTATTTCACTTAGCATGATGTTTTCAGCCTCATCCATATTGTAGCATGTGTCAAAACTTCACTCCTTTTAAAGACTGAACACTCTTCAATTGCATGTATGTGCCACCTTTTGTTGATATGTTCATCCTCTTGGTTTGCTTCTACCTTCTGACTGTTGTGAAGAACGCTGGTGGCTGTCCATTTCATAACAGTCAAGGCCAGAGTTCCTTCAGTGGCTTGGGTTTGTAGGGTTTACCTGCTGTTACCCTACCTCTACCTGGTACATCTTTGATCTCCTACTATCCTTCCCTCATCTTTCTCCAGCCAAATCAGCCTCCTTGCTGTTTTTCGAATAGGACAGCTAGAGTTCTGCTTCAGTGTCTTCACACCAGCTTTTTGTGGGGGATGCAGGACTGGAACAGGCTTTCTAATTCACTTCTTTCAAAATTGTGCCCAGTTGTCCTTTTCAATGAGATCTACTTTGACCACCTTAAAAATGTACCTTCCGGCGGAGCGCAGTGTGACTCAAGCCTGTAATCCTGGCACTTTGGGAGGCCGAGGTGAGCAGAGTGCCTGAGCCCATGGGTTTCAGAACAGCCAGGGCAACTTGGCAAGATCTCATTTCTACAATAAATAAAAAAAGTTAGCCAGGAGCGGTAGCGCACGCCTGTAGTTCTGGCTACTTGGAAGACTGAGGCAGATGGATCACCTGAGCCCAACAGGTTGAACTGGGGTGGCCATGAGCATGCCACTACACTCCAGCCTGGGCAAGAGAGTGAGACTTCAACTAAAAAAAAGCAGAAAAACACCTTTCTACTCACACTCCTAAGCTTCCTTGCCCTGTTCTGGTTTTTCCTCCAAAGCATGTATTTTCTAACATCCCATTTAATTGACTTACTTATTATGCATATTCTTTATTATTGTATGTCTCTTCCCACTAGAATGTAAACCAGTAAGGGCAGAGTTTTTTTGTTTCTTTTATTCATGAATGTAGCTTGGTTTCCTAAAACAGAGCGTGGCATAGGGCATTCACTCAATAATCACTGAATTAAGTAATAGGAACCAAAGACTCACCAGTTTAAAAAGTTTACAGGTTACACAGTTAGGTTAACTCTTACCTCTCTGATGTCTTCTTTCCTATTGTGTTTCATTGGGTTTGATGTTGTAAGCTAGAATTATATCTGAGATTTTCTGATTCTTTTTTGTTTTGTTTTTTTGAGTTGGAGTCTTACTCTGGTGCCCAGCCTGGAGTGCAGTGGCATGCTCATGGCCACTGCAGCCTTGACCTGCTGGCCTCAGGTGATCCTTCTGCCTCAGCCTTCCAAGTAGCTGGAACTACAGGCGTGCACTACCATGCCCAGCTAATTTTTTTATTTTTTTTATTTATTATAGAAATGAGGTCTCACCAAGTTGCTCAGGCTGGTCTCGAATCCCTAGACTCAGACAGTCCTCTCATCTCAGCCTCCTAAAGTACTGGGATTTCAGGCTTGAGACACCGTGGTGCCCAGCCTGATTTTCTGATTCTTTACAGAGTTGATTAGACACTTACAAGGTTTCTCTTTACATTTTCTCATGTATTTTTATGTTGTTGCAAATGATTCAGTGCTATTATAAATACTTAGAGTGCACATATATGCTCCAATCCAACACTTCTAAGTATCTAACCTTTGGAAGCATTTCCTGCTAGTGCATAGGTTTGACTGCTGACTTTGAGGCTCATTGCAATATTATCTAAAAGAGCAAACCAAAATGCAGACGACCTAAATATTTAACCACAGGAAAGTGTTTAAATAAAATATGATGTGTCCTTACTATGGAAGATATTCAGGCATTATAGGAATGGGGGAAATCTGAATATATGTGATATATTGTTTATTGTTAAATAACAAGATATAGAACAGTCTATTGTATAATTCCTTTTTTTTTTTTTTAAAAGAGACTTTGTATACACACACATGTATTTCTTGTTTTCAAGAATTCATTTAAGCCAGGCTCGGTGGCTCAGCCTGTAATCCCAGCACTTTGGGAGGCTGAGGTGAGTGGATTGCCTGAGCCCGCGGGTTCAAGACCCGCCTGGGCAACTTGGCAAGACCTCATCTCTACAATAAATTTTAAAAAATCAGCCGGGCATGGTAGTGCGTGCCTGTAATTCCGGCTTCTCGGAAGGCTGAGGTGGAAGGATCGCTGGAGCCCAGCTGGTCGAGGCTGCGGTGGCCGGGAGCGGCCACTGCACTCCAGTCTGGGCGACAGAGTGAGACTTCAACTCCAAAAAAAAAGAATTCATTTAAGCTTTAGCTGTTTGTATCTTGATTAAGTCGATGATATCAATCAATATATAGATACATTTTTTACAAGACAGGATCTCTCTCTGTCTCCCAGGCTGAAGTGTGGTGGTGCAGTCATAGCTCACTGTAACCTCAAACTTTTGGGCTCAAATGAGCCTCCCACCATGACCTCCTGAGTAGCTGGGACCACATGTGCATATCACCTATGCTTGGCTAATTTTTTGTAGAAATAAGGTCTTGCTGTGTTGCCCATGCTGATCTTGAATGCCTAGCTTTAAACGATTATCCTACCTCAGCCTCCTAAAGTGCTGGGATTATAGGTGTGAGCCACGTGCCCAGCAATCATGATTTTTAAATGAAAAAAAAAAACAGTAAAAATTGAAAGTAAACAGAAGCAGACCATTCCTTCACCATACCTCTCCTCTGCTCTACCTAATCCTACATTTACAGACAAATAGAAAGCTTATGATTAGCATAGAGCTATTGACTCTGAGAAAATGTTCATTGAGTGTATAGTCACTTGATTCAATTAATAGACTAATTTTCTTTCAGGTTCGATCTGGCGCCAATGTTTTAATTTGTGGTCCAAATGGCTGTGGAAAGAGTTCACTTTTCCGTGTTCTTGGTGAAGTAAGTACAAGTTGGCCTCAGAATTTTATAATCTTATTCTGCCATACTGTCTACCACTTTGTATGTTTTATAATTGCTCCCCCACCCTTTTTTTTCCTCTTTTTACAGTTATGGCCTCTTTTTGGAGGACGTCTAACTAAACCTGAGAGAGGAAAGTTATTTTATGTTCCTCAGGTAAGACCTCGTTTGAATTATTTTGTAATCTTTAAGATTTTACAAAATCTTTAATTTTAAAGATCTTCTTACTTATTTTTAACAAATGTACTGCCAATGATTTTTGATCTTCTACTATCAGAGACCTTATATGACCCTTGGAACACTTCGGGACCAAGTGATCTATCCTGATGGACGGGAAGATCAGAAAAAGAAGGGGATATCTGACCTGGTAAGGGCATGCTTATTTCCTAGACCTGCTGCAGATGCTCTACTCAGATTCTTTATTTTTTATTTTTATTTTTTTTTGAGTTGGAGTCTCACTCTGTCACCCAGACTGGAGTGCAGTGGCCGCTCCCGGCCAGTGCAGCCTCGACCTGCTGGGCTCTGGCAATCCTTCTGCCTCAGCCTGCTAAATAGCTGGAACTACAGGCATGCGCCACACGCCCGGCTAATTTTTGATTTATTGTAGAGGTGAGGTCTCGCCAAGTTGCCCAGGTGGGTCTCGAACCCGCGGGCTCAGGCAATCCAGTCACCTCAGCCTCCCAAAGAGCTGGGATTACAGGCTGAGCCACGGAGCCCGGCTAGATTCTTTATCTTAATCAGTTAGTATTTTAAATGCCAGGTGGTGTGTCTTAACCTGCAAAGCCTTCCAAAGCCATGAATTAAGCTTTCCAAGTTGAGCTAAAATGGCAACCACTTTCCTTAAGTATGCCTCATTGAGTATTTAGGCTTATCTTTCACTAGCGTTTGTTTTCTGATGCCTCATTAATTGTGCACACTAGTGTGTCACCCGCTTTAAACCGCTAGATGTATTTTGTCAAGGTTAGTGGAGGCGGAGCTGGAAGGCTTTGAACTACCTTGTGCCATTGAGGTGTTCCTTTAAAGTGATGTTGGCAGTGGAATTATAGTGATTCTAATTTATAAAATAAAGCATGATGAAGAATGTTGATTTACATTAAGCTGATTTCACCTTTCCTCGTTTTGCTGAAAGGTACTGAAGGAATACTTAGACAATGTCCAGTTGGGTCATATCTTTGAACGTGAAGGAGGCTGGGACAGTGTTCAGGACTGGATGGACGTACTTAGTGGAGGAGAAAAGCAAAGAATGGCGGTAAGCACACCAGGAGAAGCTGCATGGACACGCAGTTGGTTCCAAAGCCCAGCACTGGGTTAATCAAGATAGTTTTATCTTCTAGCTTTTCATTTAGCAAACGTTTCAGTAGGGATTGGTTTATATATTTATTTTTTAACCAGGAATTTATATTAAAATAATGTAAACTACTGATTGGTTATACATTGTTCTTTATGTCACAAATTCCAGGAGCAAGAAGATAATGGTGAGGCGACTTATCAGGAAACTACAGGGAAGAAAAGAAAGAACCAAAGTATCTTTAAAAATTGCCCTTGTGCCCGAGTGCTATGACATTGTGGAAGTCCCATACCCTTGTCTCTTGGCCTAATACATTTTCCATACCTCACAGAGCTCAGACTGCTCTGAGCTGTTGTTCTTATCTCATTTCCGCCTTTCAGTAAAAGTCTTTCTTTCTGAAAGCATTGATGATCAACATTTTAGACGTAAATTTGTCTAACCTGAGTGGGAAGACTCATGTCAAAGGAATCTCATCCCACATCAGAGGGAAAGGAGAGAGAACTGTCGCTTGAGACCCTCGTGATTGGCAGCACAGGGACAGAGCTGCAGGATCTCAGCCATCACTTACAGGAGTCTCAGCTTGTTAGATCATTTTTAAGCATCTAGCTATTGTGATTAGTTTTTCATTGTTGACTTTAGAGATCTAGAAATGTGAAGCATAATCACTTTAAGAGTAAAAAATATGATGCAAATAAGGACAGTAATTAACAGAACAATTTTAATTCCAGATCTGAAAAATGTTCCTATTCCTGAAGCTAGCCAAATAAGTATGCCTACTTATCCTGGTCTGAAGAACAAGGTGTTAAAGGTCTCCAGTGATGAATATATCCATTCAGGAGGGGCTGCCTGATACAGTCCCTTCCGTTGTGGCTAGAAGGAGTCCTTTCATTGATTGCGTTTTCCCGTAAACACAATCTGAGGTTCAAGACCATGTTCTTTGATGTCTTCATCTCCTGGGAGCTCGCTGTTGAAAGAATCCTTAGCCGGGTTTGGTGGCTCAGCCTGTAATCCCGCGCCTTTGGGAGGCTGAGGTGAGTGGATTGCCTGAACCCACGGGTTCGAGACCCGCCTGGGCAGCGAGACCTCATCTCTACGATAAATCAAAAAATCAGCCGGGCTTGGTAGTGCATGCCTGTAATTCCAGCTACTCGGAAGGCTGAGGTGGAAGGTTCGCCGGAGCCCAGCAGGTCGAGGCTGTGGTGGCCGGGAGCAGCCACTGCACTCCAGTCTGGGCGACAGAGTGAGACTCCAACTCAAAAAAAAAAAAAAGAAAAGAAAGAATCCTTAATTAATTTAGACTTTCTAGTGAGGAGCTAGTAGGGCCTTGGCAGTAATGAAAAGTATCACCTTTCAGGAGAGCTGATTGGTAGCCCCTTCATCCAAGTGCATGGGCCCTCCCACTGTTATTTCAAAGAAAGAAAAGGAAGAAAACTGGTGTTTTCCAAACGGAAAAGAATATAAGCAGATGGAGGAGCCTTAGGGGATTCGTTTAAATGTTTAACTTATTTGTAAATTGGGAATTCTGAAAAATTCATAAGTATACTGCCAGCACCTATGAAAGGAAAACCTGCAAATCCAATTATATACCATCAATCCATTTTGCTACAAGTTGGGAGAAATTTTGCCGCTCATTAGTCCTAGGGTCTATGGTAATCCTGTTTGAGACCTAAAGTTTCAGTCTCTTCCCTTGGACCACTCTTGTGTCTCACTCAGGCTGTTCTCCCTGAAACAACTGAAGGTACTAGAAATGATCTACTCTAATTTTATCATCATTTTGTTCTTTATTCTGTCCTTGCTCTTTCTTGCCACAATTGTATGTATCTTTGTTTCAAGGCTCAGTATCTATTACTTCAAAGTTACTTAGAAATTTTAAATTTACCTACTACAAAGAAGCATTTGAAAGAAACTATTTTAATTTTTATGACAACTAAATTTATCCCAAACCACGAATAGACACTGTACACGACATATTAAGAATGATACTTTGTTAGCTGGACATGGTAGCACATGCCTGCGTTCTGGCTACTTGGAAGGCAAGAGTCATTTTTTAACTATACATACCATAGTACAGGTAGATCCAAAGGATTTTTTCCCCCTAAGCCTTATGGAAATTAGAGAAAACTATAGCCAAGGAAAGAAAGCAAAATATATGACTCATGGCAGAATTTCTTCCCTATGTCTTCAGATTTTATAGGCTACCTTTTCTCCTCTCTCTCTGCTGCCCGAATCTGGATATTCTACCTTTTTGTTGTTTCCTAGTCCCTGGTTCTGCAGGTTGTTTTTCCTAAAATCTTACACACTCTATATGAAGTTAATATTATCTTCATATTGTGAGTTGCCTGGCTAGTGCTGTAACATGAAATTAATCTAGTGTGAAGAATGAGTCATAAACAAAAAGAGATATTAGCTATACCTAAAATGGAAATCAGACTGAAGGAGTGGAAATTTGAAATGATTGGGCATTTCTAGAGTCAACTTAGAAGATGACTAGAAATAACTACAAGTCAAGAAAACAAATTTAAATTTCTATACCATGACTTCAAAAGATTGGAAGGATAGGTTCACAAATGGACACAATGGAATTCTGTGTATGTGTAGTATAAGGTATAGAGGGAGTCATTTTTATTTGATGATTAGAAATTCAAGGTTGTGTCTAGAGCAGTGGGAAGATATCCCACATTTTTTAAGAGTAAAGGGGACGGGGGATAATCCCAAAATGCCCAGAGGTTCCAGAATAGAGTTGTTTGGGAAATGGTTCACCCATGACACCAGCACATGCAGCTGTAGCATGGCCAGCTGATGGCGGGGTGTGTTCTATGTAAGCCAATGTCTGGAGAATCGATTGTGACCTGTAAAAGAGCCTCTTGCTTTGTTTTAGAGGGGAGGAAAGAGAAGGCTGATGCAGCAGATATTAACATTGGTGAAGTTAGGTAAAGATTATATATATGTTCATTTTACTGTCCTTTCATTTTTTTCTTAGGATTGATCATTGTCAAAGTAAAAAGTTGGGGGAAAGTAGATGTCAATTTTTAGGAAGGACAGACTTGAAAGGCCTAAACCACTTAAAACAATGAAAACAATGAATCTGTGAGAGTGAAGGTATAAAACGAATGAACCAGAGGAACTTGTGGGTAAGAAAGATCAGGATTTGAATCTGGGACATGAGAGAGAATAATATTACTGAATGAAGGGCAGTCCAGTGAATACATTTTTAAAAGTCCCGTGAAAAAGGTCAGCGCAAAATTCAAGTGGTATAATTCCCACCGCGTCAGCTGAGAATCTGCCCTGTGCAAGGCCCTGTGCTGGAGCTGGCTCTTACAGCCTAAGTGGGAGTTCCGACAGTCTCAGCCAACCGCACCCCTAGGCATCTGGCAGTTGTCGTTACAATGGTAGCTACTTGAGATTATGATGAGGGGGAGAGTGTTGAGTAGCAGATATGCTTCATCCCCTGACAGCCCTGGGACGGAAGGATGGCCAGGAGAGACTGGAAAGCTGCAGCAGGGAGCAGAGAACAAAGGCGCAGGTGCAGGGCTTTGATCCAGCGCGTCTGTAACGTTAAGTGCAGGTGGATTTGTCAGGTCTCTCTCATTGCCCTTGAAGTCTCAAGGGACATTTCCCTTCCTTTGTCGACCCATTTGACCCTGGCTCTCATCAGCCGAGATTGCTCCAGCTGCCGTCCTATGTTGAGATGTCTTATGTCTCTGGCCAGAAGTTGTCTTTCCCACTCCAATATTCTTGCTCTTCCTATTTAGTAATGAGTTTTCTTATCTTCAGTTATGAAAAAGTATATGTGATGTGAAAAGTTGGCCAGACCCCTACAAGAGACACCACTGTTATTAATTCTTTAGTGTGGTTTTTAAATCTATTTTTGTAATTCTTCTTTTACCTTAAATTGACAACCACACCCCTTCTTCAAACTCTCTGTGATCTCTAGAATATTGATCCTACCCTTTTCTTACAACTGACCAGGTCCTTTCTGACTCTGCCTCTTTCCTGTCCAGTACAGACAACAGAGTCCGGGGCCTGGTGCATGGGAGATGGGATATGTTCATTAAGAAATAAACACTGATTCCTTCCCCTTAACTTCCTTTTCCACATATCGTTTCATCATATTACCTAAATCCCAACCCAAGAATAATTGTTTACCTTGACATTTCTCAACCCAGACTTCTGAGCACAGCTGAAAAAAATCAGAAAATGACATATGGGTTGGTGCCAGCACACTCTCATGCCTTATGGTCTTTTTTTTTGAGTTGGAGTCTCACTCTATAGCCCAGGCTGGAGTACAGTGTCACACTCAAGGCCACCCCTGCGTTGGCCTGCTGGGCTCTGGTGATCCTTCCACCTCAGCCTTCCAAGTACCTGGAACTACAGGCGTGTGCTACCGTGCCTGGCTAATTTTGTTGTTGTTGTTTGTTTTTGTTTGAGTTGGAGTCTTACTCTGTAGCCCAGACTGGAGTGCAGTGGCCATTCCCGGCCACTGCAGCCTTGACCTGCTGAGCTCCGGCAATTCTTCCGCCTCAGCCTTCCAAGTAGCTGGAACTACAGGCGCGCGCTACCACGCCTGGCTAATTTTTGGATTTATTGTAGAGATGAGGTCTCGCCAAATTGCCCAGGCAGGTCTCGAACCTGCGAGCTCAGGCAATCCACTCACCTCAGCCTCCCAAAGTGCGGGATTACAGGATGAGCCACCGAGCCCGGCTAATTTTTTAATTTATTGTAGGGACGATGTCTTACCAAGTTGCTGAGGCTGGTCTCAAACCCGCGGGCTTAGGAAGCCCACTCACCTTGGCCTCCCAAAGTGCTGGGATTACAGGCTGAGCCACCGAGCCCAGCTGCCTTATGGTCTTAAAGAGGCTCACAGCATGGTTTGGCAGTCATCTTACTTATATTTACCCCTTCCTCTTTTTGTGATAATTTTAAAACTCTCAATCTTGGGTTTTCCACCCCATTACTTACCCTCCACACTTGGCGGGATAACTTGCCTTCTTCTTAAAGAAGAAAGAGAGACTGCTATTTCAGTGACATGACAGCTCATTTTTATTCAGTGCATGGTAGTTGGTGTACAGTATGTGAGGCACTTTGCAGGTGACCCCATTTAGTCCTCAAAACAGGCCCGTGAGATAAGAACTCGCAATGTCCCGTTTTACAGAGGAAATTGACCCTTAATACAGTTAAGCTGGCCAAGCAAAGACAGCTAATAAATGTGAAAGTGGGTGGTACGGGGAGGTGCTTTTCACACTCAGGCAGTGGTGCGCTGCCAGTGTCCATATACTTACCCCTTGATGCCTTTTTTGTGTTGAGGCATCAAGCAGCTGACAGCCTGTGGGAGAAAGACATGATGAGAAGGGTCCACATGATGGGCAAGTGTGCCGATGAAGCTGTATGGCGTCCCCTGGGAGCCACGTCTTTCCTGACCTCCCCCTTTTGCTGTCTGTGAGGGTATATCATCCTTGTTCCTGAGAAAGGCTGATGGACCAGGCAGGCACAGTGGCTCACGCCTGTAATCCCAGCACTTTGGGAGACTGAGGCGAGAGGATCACTTGAGGCCAGGAGTTTGAGATCAGCCTGGATAACATAGTGAGACCTCATCTCTACAAAAAATCAGAAAATTAGCTGGGCACGGTGGCATGTACCTTTAGTCCCAGCTACTTGGAGGCTGAAACAGAAGGATTGCCTGAGCCCAGGAGGTTGAGGCTATGGTGAGCTGTGATCGTGCCATTCCCCTCCAGTCTGGGTGACAGAGCAAGACCCTGATTCAAAAAAAATGAAAAATAAGGAGCAAGGCCAGTGCCTCTCCCAGTGTTTCATGGGCCCCCTGTCCTCTGACTATCCACCCCTCTCCTTCAGTTATACCTCCTCCCCCAATGGCACCTCCATTTACTCTCTTTTGGTCTTTCTCTTCCCAGAAAATGTTTTCGGGTCTCTCTGATCTAACCTCCATAGCCTGCATCTCTTATTTCTGCACAGTTGACTTCTTCGTGGTCTGCACTTGTTCCTCCCCTTTCTTATTTCATTCAAATATACGTAAACCTCTAGAAGCTGCGTATTTAATCATTTATTGTTAACTATTTGACTTTTCCCCATATGTAAGTGTTAAATATACAGGCTCTGCTTTTGTGGATCTTAAAATTCACAATGCATGAAGTGCTTCAGAGATGTTACAGGAAGGAACTACTTGGATTGTGACTAGGGATTGGGGTAGATTTGTCTGAGAAGGTGACATTAAGTAGAAATGTGAAAACTCTAAGGAACAGAGAAGGCATTTGAGACATAGAAAGCATGACACATGCTAAGTCTCTGAGGCCTGAGACCCGTTGTCCCTAGCGGTTGAGAGGAGGCGGTGTTGGCTGGATGTTGAGGTTAGAGTGTGAGGAGGAATACAGTTGTGCAGGGCCTTGTAACAAGACCATGGAAAGGAATTTGAGTTTTATTTTAAGTGAATTGGGAAGTTGTTGAAGGGTTTTAAGCCAAAGAATAAAGTTCTCTGGTTTACATGTCTGGAAGATTCTCTCTGGTTACATGGAGATGTCTTAGAGAGGAGCAGAAGAGGAGGGAGGAAGCTGTCTGTAGTCATCCAGACAGGAAGTGAGTGAGCTCTGGGCTAAGGGCAAGTCTGTGGAGAGGAGGACAGGTGAGAAGGTAAGTGGACTATCATTTCACACAACTGTCTTAAATGGACTTTTAGGCCATCCTGAAGATGGGGATGGCAGGGACGGTGGGAGGAGGAGAAGGAAGAAGCAAGGCGACCTCCTGTTCTGGCTTCAATGTCTTGTTCAAATGTTCAAGATTAGGAAGGAATGGATTTTAGGGAAAACCTAGAAAATACATAAGCTATCCAAGGAAAAAGTCAGATGGGAATGTTCATATATCTGGAAATTGGAAAAGTATGAGTGAGAGATGCATGTTGGGAGTTCACAGAATATAGTAACATTTGAAATCTTAAGACTAGATGAGCTCACCCTGAGACAACTTAGGAAGAGAGAAAGAACCTGAGATTATCTCTGAGGAGTTCCTGCATTTATGACCAAGCAAAGGAGAAATTGCTGGGAAGGAAACAGAAGACATCCTAAGACGTGGAGGGAAACTTGGGAGCATGGGTTTACCGTCACGTTCTCAAGGAGGGAGTGGTCACCTTACTTGCAGGAAGATACCTTGGGTGACGATAGAAAAGCATCCGTCAGTCTTGCAACATGAAGATCCTTGTTGGGGACAGATGGCAAACATTGGCATATCTGTTAGACAAAGGATGAGAATAAATAGTCCTCAGAAAATGAAATTGCATGTGGAAAATACATATGGAAAATATTCTGCATTCCTGATAACCAAAAAATGTCAATTATAACAATCTTGATGTTAATTTTTATTTGCAACGTTAGCAAAGGCTTTAAAAAATGAGCATAGCCAGTACTGATGGCAGGGTTATAAACCAGGTGCAATAAAAAATGGTGGGAATATTAATTGGTACTGTATGTTACTTAAGTGCTATAATGTTTAAATAGAGGCCTTTTTGCACCTGAGTCATCTAGAGTCTGAATTCCAAAATTTAGTTAAAATATGTACCCTCTAATCTTGTTTGTTGAGTGAACATTCTTTCTTTCTATACTATTTTGAAACTCCTCTCTCATCAAGCTTAGAGCTTTTGTTTTACTCTGAGCAATAAATATTTCCCATGAATTGTGTTTTCCCCTTTGTTTGGATGACAGTAAAAGCAATTGTGTTTGTTTATATTGTTTCTATTTCTAGGAAGTAGATTTTTTTGAGTTAGAATAATTTTTATATTTTTGCTTTACAAGATTGCAAATGCATATTTAATATAAGTTTAAAAGTGTGTTAATTTTAGGTCTGCGTGTATTTTACACAGAGCATTTCCTTTTGTGCTTCAGATGGCAAGGCTGTTTTACCATAAACCCCAGTTCGCCATCTTGGATGAGTGCACGAGTGCGGTCAGTGTGGATGTGGAGGGCTACATTTACAGCCACTGCAGAAAGGTGAGTGGGGCAGGCTCAGCCTCTTCCTGTACTGTGTCCAGCCACGTGTGCATCTGGAGAGAAGATTCCCAGTTACTAAGTAGCAGTAAGTCTATCAAAAGATTCTTGCTTTAATAAAAATGTTTAAACTGGCAATTAGTAGACATGAGTCAAAGAAATTTAATTGTGCATGCATTCTGTATATAATCTCTTCAGCCATTTCTTAGATATGAAACAGTATATTTAACTCTATTTCCCTTTAGCTCATTACTTATACTCAATTAATAATCTGATCCTTTCCAAATTTGTTCTGGAACTTTACCTAAACATCACTTCTTGTTTACCAGGAAAACTCAGTAATAGTATTTGACAATTTGTAATGTATCTATTTTATTCTCTGGCCTGGGCAGTGTTTTACCACAGCTTCTTTTAGCAGCCAAGTCTGTTGCTTTCTACATTGATTTCATTCTTTATTAATTTTTCAATAGTCTCAATTTTTTTTCTTTGAGAAATTGTGATCATTGTTTATACGTGTGTTAGATTTTGAGAGCAACAGTAGTATATCCTCACTTTTATAGTTTCTATGTATGTAATGATATCAGGAGTATTTTTAACGTTTTGTGCCTGTTCTCTGGGCACTTACAATGAATATACAAAGTTGTGAATGGTGTGTAGTTATAACAGATACAGACACAGTGGGATGAATTCCCACTCATCCCAGTGTGCTCGGGAATCAGCAGCACCAGTATCACTTGGGAGTTTGTTAGAAATGCAAAATGACAAGCCCAATAAATAAGAATCTGCCCTTTCACAAAATTCCCAGGTGATTCAAATGCATATTAAAGTTTGAGAGAAGCACTTATGTGGAGATAAGAGAATAAATGTGTTATATTCATCATTGTAGAAAGACTTTACTGATTTTATCTTTTTTTTTTTTTTTT
>NW_007260598.1:1232906-1262591 GCF_000164805.1 Carlito syrichta
TTTGAGTTGGTGTCTCACTCTATCACCCAGGCTGGAGTGCTGTGGCCGCTCCCGCCACGGCAGCCTCAACCTGCTGGACTCCAGCGATCCTTTCACCTCAGCCTTCCAAGTAGCTGGAACTACAGGCATGAGCTACTACGCCTGGCTAATTTTTTGATTTATTGTAGAGATGAGGTCTCGCCAAGTTGCCCAGGCAGGTCTCTAACCCATGGGTTCAGGCAATTCACTCACCTCAGCCTCCCAAAGCGTGGGATTATAGGCTGAGCCACCGAGCCCAACCTGATTTTATCTTTAATGATTCATTTTCTGTTCAGGAGTCTGTTTTGGTAGTGTATTCTTTTTCATGCTTTTGTTCATATTGCCTTTCAAGTTTATAGGCATGAGAGATGCTTGTGGTGTTCTTGTATACGTAAAACCATGTGCTCTACCTTTGATTCTGTGATTTGCAGGTCATTTTGATTTAGCTGGTCATTTTGACTATGTTCTAACCATAGGCTATAAGTTTCCACATGAGACTATAAATTCTTTAAACATAGATCTCATTTAAAAGAAGAAAATAAAAGGGGTCCCAGTGATCATTTAAATTACTATGATACCATTTAAACATGTATATACATAAAATGAAGTATGAAATTCTTAAGCTTAGGCTCTTTTACAGCTATAAAACTAATATAAATTAAAAAGTTAAAGATAGACAAAACTTACACAGTTTTGAATTTGCAGCATTAAAGAGATCAATAATACAATTTTGCTGAAACTAAACGAGTGGTTTGGGATTTAAGAATGAAAAGATATTATCTGAGCTCCAAATCTTATTTTTGAATTTTGCTTTTGTATTTTGACTTAAGTAATTCTAATATAAAGAATCCCTGCATTAAATAAGTATCTAGTCAAATTACTATGGAATTATGAACAGAGAAATCTCTGAAATGAGCTTTCGAAAATCAGAAAAGTGTTGTCCAGCTGAACTGTGTTTTGTTGACATTGGTAAGACCACACTTCATTTGTTGTGCAGTTCCCAGCCACCTCTCAGAGCCTTTCACAAGACAGCCACATTTAAGACATGTTCCAAATTTTAAGCTCTGTTCACTTTGTGCAAGAAGTGTAGACACTTAATTCTCATGGTAGAAATGATCCAGAATATGCTCATGCTGGTTTTTAAAAATTATCATCAAAATGAAAATAAAGTTAAGAAATCCTGCTAGAGGGTTCCTGGTTACTCTAAGCATGTGTCAGCCCTGAGGGGCTCTGCCTTTAGAGGCCTAGTGCCAGCAGAGCTTCTCAGCCTCGACGCTGTTGTCATTTTAGCTGGATAGTTCCTAGCTGGGTTTGGGGTGAGATGGGAGGCTCCTGTGCGTTGTAGGGTGTTGAGCAGCTTCTCTGGCCTCTACCCAGCAGATGTTGGTAGTGCTTTCAGTTGGGATCACTAAAAATGTCTCCAGATGTTGCCACATGTCCCCTGAGGGACAGAATCACCCCACCCCAGCTGAGAACTACTGGTTCAGAGCCACTGCAGCTACATCTGTTAGTCCCTTTCTGAAAATCTGAAAGATCAATCTGTAAATCCCAGTTCACAGTGGGAAATGCAGAAATCTCTTAAATCTAAAAGATATTTTATAATTTTATAGCAAGCTCTCTAGGTAACAAAAACTTGACCTGAAATAACAAACGCTTTTTGAGCTCTTTATTGTCTCAGCTAGTGTCAGTGCCCATGTGTGTTGCTGCAGAAGCATTCACTTGTTGGATTACAGAATGCTTCCTCAGAACCCTCTGGGGGTGTTAATTCATGCATTTCCACAATCTGAATTCCAAGATACATCCCAAACAAGCATTTCCAGTAGGGGATTGTGACCCTGTATTTGAGAGGCAGGCTGACTTAGAGAGTGTGATACTGATTTAATGTTTCCTGATTTTGACCTTATGCTGTTTTTATTATCCTCATATCATATATCTACATATCTCTCTCTCTCTCTGTATATATATATATTTAGAAATCAGGATTTATTGAGAGGACAGGAAAGCTCTCACAGTGGGAGGGGACCCCAGGGGGCTGCCCATATTTTATATTTTTTACAATAAAATAGGAAACATGCTGGTAGATGTATTTTTTCCCAAAGCAAAATAATACACTTAATGCAGTACCTGTTAGTTTTTATTATGCGGTTGATAGCTTGTACTTTCTGTTAATATAAACATTTGGCATCAGTAGTAATTTTTCTTTTTGATATTGTTAACTTTAGCCACTGAAGACAGTCATCTTAAAAGCTTAAAGTATGTGGACTAGTTAATTTGTGACTCTCTGTTACTTATTAAACCTGTATCTTTTTTTTTTTTTTTTTGTATTAGGTTGGCATCACCCTCTTTACTGTGTCACATAGAAAATCTCTTTGGAAGCACCATGAGGTTTGTATTTCTTTCATGACAGTGAAAGTTTATTTAAAATATGAATTCAGATGTATATGGTTTTAGATTCTATGGTATGTATTCCCTTATAAATATATGCCTTAAGGAAAAAAAGGTGATTTTGTTTTGTCAAATAGAATTTTCCTAAATATTGTGGTTGTCAGTTTTGAAAGCCACAAGGACTATAAACAATCCCTAGTTTTGTATGAGAGCTATTAGAAAAGTTAGTGGTTCTCCAGTTTTATAAGGGATTATTGCATAATAATTGACTAAAACTTGCATAATCTTATCACAAATATGGCTAAGTAAACATTTTCTTATTTAGCATTGAAAGAGGAGAAAAAGTCTTAAGAATTAGATGGCAGGCCTGGTGCAGTAGCTCGCACCTGTAATTCTGGCACTTTGGGAGGCTGAAATGAGAGGCTCACTTGAGGCCAGGAGTTCGAGACTAGCCTGGACAACATAGTGAGACCTTGTTTTTAAAAAAAAAAAAAAAAAATTAGGAAATTACCTGGGCGTGGTAGTACATGCCTGTAGTCCCAGCTACTTGGGAAGCTGAGGTAGAAGGGTTGCCTGAACCCAGAATGTTGAGACTGCAGTGAGCCATGATTGTGCCACTGACCTCCAGCCTGGGTGATAGAGTGTGACTCTGACTCAAAAAAAAAAAAAAGATGGCAAAAATGTAGGGGCATTTTTAATAGAAGTCAGGACTGCAAGGGGAGATTGAGTAGTGTCAACTATGTTCATCATTGCCCTGTAATAAGTAGGATTCACTAGGTGCTTGCCTGATTTACAGAGTCCAGGTAGGCCTGCGCTGGGACAGGCACTCGCTTTAATTTACAGAGTCCAGCGAGGCCTGTGCTGGGACCGATGTGTTACTTGTACTGAGGTTCGGGCAAGGCTGGGAGGCTGTGGCAGTTCTTTTCAGCACTTGGTGTAAAATGTTCAGAACCTGAACGTAAACCCAGTTTAATTCCCTTTATTTTCTTTCCTTCATTCTTTCTTTCCCCTCTTCCCTCTTTACTTTCTTCTTCTCTATCCTCTTGCCTTTTTTGCCTTCCTAATGATACAGAAATTTTAGATAAAATAAAGCATTTGAGAGAAATTAGATCAATGGCAATGGCATCTTGTCCCACAAGACACCTGGCTAAGCACCTTTTCTGCCAGGTGCTGGCTGAGTGTCATGAGGGATGCAGGGATGGTCTCCACCCTCAGGAACCCCAGAGCTTAGGTAACAGTCTATAGGTAGTAACATGAAGAGTGCGGGTTGGAGTCAGAGGGCCAGGCTCAGGCTCCCCATTGGAGCTTCGGTAGCTTCCTTGGCACGTGTTGCCCTGCCTGCCAGATTATTGTGAGGACCAGAGAGGCAGCCTTGTGAAAGTACTCGTATGCGTAGTGAAATTCTGTATAGCTGGTGACTTTTAAAGATAGCTGTTACTACTTCATGGAGTATTGTAATTTGTCTGTTTTCCATGATTTGAACAGGAAATTGAATGACTAGAAATCAAAGCAGTTTAAACTGTACCCAAGCCTTTGTGTGTTCTTGGCGGGTCCAGAGCACTGGAGGCACAGGATGTTGAGAAAAGTTGAGTTTCACCTTGCTTGTAGGTATAGGCAGGTAGCAAAATAATCATTAGGCAGTTGACCACGTTAAGGAGTGGGACACAGAACTGGAATGTCAGGGGCCAGAATGGCCAAGAAATAGCAAGGCAATAAGCTGCTAAATCAAAGCAGAAGGTTTTGTAACTCTGTCCTCGGTGTCCTCAGGGGATAGGATGTGTGGGCACTTCACATTGCTTTTTCCTCAAGCCTTGAGTTGGAGATGCTGAACTGACCTGGGAAATTGGGCTAAAGGGAGCAGCAAGGACTGTCGTGCTGAACAGTCATGCATTTAGCAAGTTTAACCTCCAGCAGCTCAGACCTTCATTGTGGAGTTGGTAGTTACAGAAGCATCAATGTGTGGGATGCTTCTGTAACTACCAACTAGATCTGGTTCTCTTAAATAAGAAGGAAGTCTGCATGTCAGTTTTTATTAAGGAATGTACTGCATCCACTCTTAGTTACTGATTTTTTTTCCCCTTCTTTCTCAGTACTACCTGCATATGGATGGCCGAGGCAATTATGAATTCAAACAGATAACAGAAGATACAGTTGAGTTTGGCTCTTAGAGAACTCTGGAGAACTGTACCTGCTTCAATGAAATCATAACAGAGTACACTTAGAAATACAAAGTACATTGTCAAATAAAGTGGAGCTTGTTTTTTTAAAAACAAAGCAACAAATTAACTAGATTTAGAATAATCAAGAACAAGTTGTTAAAACATTTAATATTATATAGGATATTGCTAATTGTGTATATGTTGGTTTAATTATTAATATGTACTAAGAATGTCCTTATTCTTGTGGTTGAAAACCTGCCTAAATTAAATTGGGCTTAAATCAGTGTAACCTGATTCATCCTGGGATGTAAACCATTTGAAGTCAGCTAATTTGACTTTTATGGCTCTATCTTTTCCTTCAAGGAAGAACCCTCTTTAAAACTGGGGTCATCATTTGTCCTGTTCTAACAAGAGAGTCTTGAGTTTCATCTTCCTGTGCCACTTGGAGTGGGAAACAAGCCGTAATGTATTGTTAAAATGTGTAACATCACTGCATAATAGCATTTATTATGCAGGTTTCTTTAGCTGCCAGTTACACTCATTCCTTGTATATGTCTTGGAGTGCACTTGACTCCAGGAAAGCCATTTGGATTTTCTTTAGCTACATGATAAATGTGCCCCTCTCCATCTGCAGTATTGTGTTCAAGGGTTCTTTGTGATGGTGTAACAAAAGTATAAGTACAGTCTTTCTAACATCGGGGGGTAACTACATGTCACACCAAATCTTCCCAATGTTTGGGATATTAAAACACAAAGCCCTTACATGTCAGGCTTGAGGTCTTATGAGAGTTTTAGATTTTTTAAAGAATTGGGCAGATGTGTGCCTATTAGCAGTATAGTGGCGATTTGGTGTCAAACTCCAGGTGAGCCATAGGAATACACTACATGAAGTAGTACACGGAGCATGCAGTGCCATCACTGTCTCTGACAGTGATTTTATGTTTTAAAAAATAAGCTGTAAAATTATGTACAAGGATGAATTATGTTTCCCGGGCACTGGCTTATCTCTGAATATTGAATAACTTTCTAATATTTGGGTTAGAGAAAATGATTTCCGCTCACCAGACCACCTTTAATGACTAAATGTATTATTTGCACAGGGAGAACTGAAACTGAATATCATTGGTAAGCTAGATATGAATTCAGTTTTATCAAACTGGGCTTCAGAAAGGGCATTTTATATTCTTGTTTCTGCACAACTGGTTTTGTTTTTTTGCAGAATTAACTGTAACAATCACCGGCTATCGAAGTAAATTTGATCTACTGATTCCATAATACATAGCATTCAATTTTTACCACTTCTCTGTAGCAAACTTGTATACCTATTTTCTGTTCAGATTAAAAAAAAATCAGATATCCTATACAGTCTTTGCTTGTTCTTTTTTGTTCTGGAATTTAAATACTGAGTAGTTCAGTCTTGACCTGAAAACATACATAGTTTAGTCTTGAGTTGAAAAACACAAAAATAAATCCAGAAAACACTTTTAACATCCGGTGTCTCTTTTCAAAAATTTTTTATCAAATACGGTTTTTAATTGAATAAATTTCTCTTTTAGAAAAATTCAATAAAATTGTCAGTGTACCTGGCAAATACTACCAAATACCAAAGAGACCGTAAGATATTATTATCAGTCTTGTGAAAGATCATAAGGCATTCCAGGGAAAGTTTTACATTTTCATGTTTCTGGGTCACCCTAAACCAACTAATCGCAGTACTCTTCAAACTGCCACCTATTTGCCTCTGTATTGGGTTCTTGACATCAAAAAAGCCAAGTTGGACTTTTGAAGTTTTTTCCCCCTTTGTATTTAACAAATATTGAAGTGCCTCATCATTTGAGGCACAGAGGAAAATCCTCTGGCGAATCACAGTGGACATGAGCATAGCGATTGTTCTAAGAGGCCACAGTAAAGAAATCCAGTGTTTCCAAGATATGATTGACCTCACCACATCTTTTTCTGCGTAATTCCTATTAACACCTTATACAGACTACACTGGGAAATGGTACTCTAATCTAAAGAATAAACCAAAGGATAAGAATGTGCATCTGTGAGAACACACCACATTTATCAGTGTTCTCATAGCGATTTTCTACTTTGTGTTTGACGAGAAGATAGGCATGCAAGCAACCGTACCAGTTTATTATGTGATCATAGGATACACTGCCTCTACAGTGTAGCTCTACAATGTCTCTGTGGTGTGTCTCTGCAGTGTCCCTACAATGTACCCCTGCAGTGTCTTTATGGTGGTGTGTCTCTGCAATGTCCCCATGGTACGCCTCTACAGTTCCTATGGTGTGTCACTACAGTGTTCCCGGGGTGTCTTTACAGTGTCCCTAAGGTGAGTTACCTCAGCGTCCCCATGGTGTGCCTCTACCATGTCCCTACAATGTATGTCCCTACAGTGTGTTTCTTTATTTCCCCAGGGTGTCTCTACAGTGTCCCCATGGTATACCTCAACAATGTCCCTACGGTGTGTGTCTGCAGTGTCTCTGTCTCCATGGTGTGTCTCTATGTTGTCCCTACGGCGTGCCTCTGTAATGTCCCTGCAGTGTTTTCAGCATCCTTACGGCATGCCTTGCAGTGTCCCTACAGTATGCCTTTACACTGTTTTTATGGTATGCCTCCGCAGTGTCCCTATGGTGTGTCTCTATAATGTCCCTACATTGTGTCTCTACAGTGCCCCTACAGTGTGCCTCAACAGTGTCCTTATGTTGTGTCCCTACAGTGTCCCCATAGCGTGTCTCTCTCTGCAGGATACCTCTACAGTGTCCTTATGGTTGTACCTCTGTGATGTCCCTAAAATGTGATTCTACGGTGTCCCTACAGTGTGCTTCTGCAGTGTCCTTATGGAGTGTCTCTATAGTGTCCCTATGGCATGTCTCTAGTTTCCCTATGATGTGCCTCTGTAATGTCCCTATAGTGTCTCTAAAGTGTCTCTATGGTGAGTCTCTGCAGCGTCCCTATGGTGTGCCTCTGTAATGTCCCTACCATGTGTCCCTTTGGTGTGCCTCTACTTCTTTCCCCTCTCATGACTAACATGGCTTAACACTGGTGATAGTATAGCATCTATTGTTTCCTTATGTAGTTTTAACCTTTTAAACTTGGTGTTTATAACTATAGTTTTTGCCAAGAAGGAGAGTGAATTTTCTCTTTATCAGATGGACTTTTTGCCTTGTCAGAAGCTGTTTACTTTTTTAAAAATTATATTTGTAGTTTTCTGTTTGTGAAGAATTGAAATGTTCTGACCTTTTTTTTTTTTTTTTTTTGAGTTGGAGTCTCACTCTGTCGCCCAGACTGGAGTGCAGTGTCCGCTCCCGGCCACCGCAGCCTCAACTGCTGGGCTCCTGCGATCCTTCTGCCTCAGCTTTCCAAGTAGCCGGAATTACAGGCGCACGCTACCACGCCCGGCTGATTTTTTGATTTATTGTAGAGGTGTGGTCTCCCTGCCCAGGCGGGTCTCGAACCCACGGGCTCAGGCAATCCACTCACCTCAGCCTCCCAAAGGCGCAGGATTACAGGCTGAGCCACCAAGCCCAGCCTGACCTTTTCTGTAAATAAAAAAAAAATCTAGTACCAAAAAAAAAAAAAACCAGTCTCCTCCAAACCTCAGGGCAACCATTTAAAACTCTCTGGCTGGGTAATTGCATCTCATTTTTAGACAATATGCTTCCATAGCTAATTCTTGACATCAGTGCCAGACCTTTTCTACCTCCTGCATTTCTGCAGCATCCTCCCCATATAGTTAAATAATTTTTTAGAAATTTGTAAGCATGTTATTGCAGTACATATACAAAAAAGTCCGTAAGTGAAAAGCTCAATGAATTTTTTTTAAATCAATATTTTTTATTATATTGTGGGGTACAGTTAAGGGTTAGGTATACAAATATGCTTCATTCAGGCCCCCTTGTTGATAACAGGTATCTCCCCGTCCCCAGACAGATGTTTACTACCATTAGTCTCATCCCCCTTCCCCCGCCATAGTTTCCCACCACTGTCAGTCATTTTCTTATGGTAGTTCGTTGGATGATCAAGGTCCACTATATGAGTGAGAACATGTGATACTCAGATCTTTGTTTCTGTGAGAGGTCACTCAGTATTATAAACTAGATCCATCCAGGTTGCCGTGAAATTCATGATTTTGTTCTTTTTTAAGCTCAATGAATTTTCTTAAAAGTGTGCATACTTAACCCCCCCTCCCCCACTAAGTGAAGACATGGAACGTTGTCACACCTCCAAGCCTCCTTCATGTCTTTTTCCAGTTATTAGCTCCTGATTCCTATCACATGCAGTAGTTTTGCCCATTTTTGGACTTTATACGTGGTAGATACCCTTTGTATTTTGTCTGCTTTTCCTCACTGTTGTGAGGCTGATTGATTCACTGTGTGACAGTAGTCCCTTTACTGTTATTACTGCATGATATTGAATTACAGACTGTCCCTAACTAACAATGTTTGACTTGGGAGTTTTCAGCTTTATAATGGGTTTATTGGGTATTAAATGAATTTTCGACTTAAGTTTCAACTTACAATGGGTTTGTTGGGCACAGCTCTGTTGTAAGTCAAGGAGCACCCACATATGAATAGGCCATAACGTCCCTATGTACCCGTGGTGGACAATGGGCTCTTTCTGTTTGAAACTTTCATGAATAGCCTTAGACACATCCCTATGCATGTCTCCTGGGGCACGTGGGATACATATGTGTGCATTTCTGGAATGAAGCGTGCTCGGCATTGTTGTGTTATTGCACATTCCACCATGGGTGAATAAGAATTCCAGTTGTCCGTCCTTGCCAGTACTTGGTGTTGTCAATGTTTTCTTTTTAACTTAACCTTATTTGTACCTAATGTAAGTTGCGCCATCAACAGTAAATCGTGGTTTCATTTTGTTTTTCTCTGATGATTAATGGGGTTAAACTCATTTCGTGTTTGTTGCCTGTCTAGATGCTCTCTCTTTTGAAGTGCCCATTTAATTTTTGAGCCTCTTTTTAAAAATGTCTTATTGATAGTTCAGAGATTCTTTATATACTCTGGATATAAATCCTTTATTAGATAAATGTTCTTATATCAGACAAACTTTAAGACAATGAGCATTTCTAGAAATAAAGGTACACTTCATAATAATAAAAGGTCAAAATATATAACAATTCTTAATTTGTTTCTAATAACATAGGCTCAGACACATAAAAACATAGAAATAGGGAATAATCAGTAAACCCACAATTTTTTAGAGGGAGACTTTAACATACTTCATGGTAGCTGACAGAATACACCCCCCAAAAAAAACCCCACACATAAATATTTGAACACAACCAACTTGAATTGACACATATGCATCCAGCAAATACAGTATTTTTCCAATTCCTGAACATGATAAGCCCTTCCCTTTAAGACATATTTAATTTCTGTCAGTAATTTTGTCGTTTTCTGTATCGAGACCTTGTACATCTTTTCTTAGGCATGGGATGTTGCTGATTCTAGTAAAAATGGTATCTTTCTAACACTTAATTTTCTAATAGTTTCCATAGTAGGAAAATGCAGCTGATTTTTGTACATCAATATTGTGGCTGACTGTATTTTCCAAAGATGGTCCGGTCCCATGAATGTATCTTCCATCCCACCTGGATCCTCCATGGATTCCATTCCCTACCCCTTCAATCTGTGAAACTTTGTCATTTCTGTAGTGAGTTTAGGAGTTCGAGGTTGATCCAGGAAGTGATAAGACCAAAGCCATCACACAAAGCTTTATTTGGGTACTGCCTGGACAGGGTTGCAGGAGGGGGAGTACCAGGAAGAGACCATCTAGGGATGGTGGCATGGGACCACTTCCTGGGTGGGGGAGGCGGCTAGGGCAAGGGCACAAGGTGATGTCACTTGGCAGTTAGGTGTGGAGTCTCTGGGTCACAGGGCCCCAAGGGCAGCAGTATTTGAGAGCGCCAGGCTTTCTCATCTGGGTTAGCAGATGGTGAATGCAGTTGTGGGGTACATAAAGGAGGTAGGGTCTAACTGACTAAAAATGTGGTTTGGGGACCATGTTTAAATCAGTTGGCTGTGTGGGAATTTGAGCTTAGCAGCAGCATGCTTTGGATTGATGGCCCTTGCCTACTATGGAGAGGTGAGCACAGGGCCATTGTGGCTGGCACACAGGCCGTCTTAACTTGGTCATGGAATGCTTCTGCAGCCAGCAGACTGAGCAGAAGTTCCAGTGAAGCTATCGTCATTTAAGAGCCTGCTTATGTTTTAGTGACTGCGTTATGTTGTTTGCTGCAGAACCAGGTAGAGAACTGTGTTCCTGTCTGTCTTTTCCCTCTGGAGTCTGCCTTTTTTTAAACTTTGCCCTATCTGCCATAATTGTCATGATAGATAATATCCATAACTATGTCCAGTTGTGCCATCCTATCTGTGTCCTGTCACTTTCCGGAATCGCTCTTTCTGGGCCTCCCATCCCCCTCTGCCCTGGATGGTGGCTGTGCAGACTGGCTGAGCTGTCACCGAGCTCTCGCAGGGGGCCCCGTGTCCTCTGTGGCCTTGGTTGACTCCCTCCTTCAGTGGCATGTGGCTTGTGGTAGCTTCCCAGGAGAGGGTGCATGGGAGGAAAATCCTTTGAAGTTGTGTATCTGGAAATACCCCTATTCTGTTACACTTGGTGGAAGTTCCGCTGGGATGGATTTAACTGAAGGGCATTTTCCCCTGAAATTCTTTGATCATCGTCATCTTTTATTTCCTCACATTCAGATTGCTGCTGAGAAGTTCAGTGTTCTGGTTCTTACTCCTTTGTGCGTGGTGACGATCGCTGTTTTTCCTCATCCTTGCTTGGTGCCTCTTTCCCCCATCCCCTCCTCAAGAACCCCCTGCTCTTACTGGTAGGCCTCCCCGTCTGAGCCTTTGAGAACTCCATGATGGCAGATTCCGTTTCTTCTCACTTTTTCATCCTCTCCACTCACAGGGTGTGGATTAATGTCTGTCTTCTTTTTGTCCCTCTGGATGTAAACTTCTTAAGTTTGCTTAGTATTGTTATAACGGGGTCTTGGGAAGGAGAGAAGTGTGTCTCTTCTTTAAAGTCCATCAAGACTTTAAAGTCCCCATGTTAATACTTTTTTCACCAAAGATTGCTTTTTAAATCTCTTTAAATAGAGGAAAATATATTTAAGGAAACTCGAAATAATTGGGCCATGATCCTAGGACATTCTTTTTTTTTTTTTTGAGTTGGAGTCCCACTCTTTTGCCCAGACTGGAGTGCAGTGGCACGCTCCTGGCCACCGCAGCCTCGACCTGCTGGGCTCCGGCGATCCTTCTGCCTCAGCCTTCCAAGGAACCGGAACTACAGGCGCGCGCTACCACGCCTGACTAATTTTTTTGATTTATTGTAGAGATGAGGTCTCGCCAAGTTGCCCAGGCGGATCTCGAACCCGCGGGCTCAGGCAATTCACTCACCTCAGCCTCCCAAAGCACGGGATTACAGACTGAGCCACCGAGCCTGGTTGGGACGTTCTTTAGAGCATAATACTTTGCAGTGATGATAACAGACTCGTGATGTTTATTTCTTTGGACTTTCTGTTAAGGAAAGCACTTCTTGTTGGTTCTTTGAATGGAATGCTGGCTCCGTGGTCTGGTCATCGTGAGCCTCTAGACATGATTTTTTTAAAAAGCTAGCAATCATTCTGAATAAAAATAACCATAGCCAATACTTTAAAAGTTGTCCTTTTTAAAAAATTACTAGTGTAACTCTAGTGTAACTCATAGTGCCAAATGACTCTGACTGGAATGCTTGAGACAATACAAAACTCCAGACTATGTCAAACACATGTTTATTTCTGGTGTTATCTACCAGGATAGCATTTTAATGCTGCTGGCATCTGTACAGTATTAAGAACTGTAAGAGTGGTGAGGAAGCAAGGAAATACACTGGGAACTCAGCAGATGAAGCTCCCAGGGAGATCTGGAAAATGTGTCAGTTTTAAAGGCTGGGTAGGTAGAATCCAGGCACATGAATCAGTGCCACTGAGGCAGGAAAGCTTCTGGTCTTCAGCAAGCTGTGGCTTAAGGCAGTGTCCTCAAATCGTGGTCTCTGAAATGTGTCATATTTTGAAATGATCATAACTCTGCTTTTACTTAACTCGCTGATGTTGTCTATTAAACGGAATCTTCTCATCAAAGCTGTATTTCCTTCCACTGGGTGAGGTGTCTGTCTCCCCTCCCCCACCCGCCTTACCCCACTTCCTGAAGAAAATCAGGAATAGGGATCAGGTGGTTGGAGCAGGCATAGGTAGCAGAATTTCTCAAACTTCAACACGCATACAAATCACCTAAGAAATGTGGGTTCTGATTCAGGAGGTCTGGGGTGGGGCCCACGACTTTCTGCTTCTGACTAGAAATATGTTCAAGCTGCCATCCCAGACCACACTTTAATTAGCAGGATCCACACAGGAGCTCTAGCTGTGAAACCATCACAGACAGAGCTGCAGAAACCTGAAGAGTATTCTCTGGTTACTTGTTCTGGCCACCCCTTCCTTTGTATTCTTCATTCTTAGCCACGAACAAGTATTTTCATTTATGATTCCTTTAGGTCTTTAATAATCTGGTCTGTGAACATTTTGGAATGGGGGTCACAGGACTTTACTTACATTGCAATGTTTTCTTTGTTAATATGGATGGTGGGTGCATGGGTATTCATTCTATCTTTTTTATACTTTTTGCGCATTTGAACTTTTAAAAGATAAATTGAAGAATAGTTTGAAATTGTAAATATGTGGAGTCTTCCATGTAATAGGCACTTGTTATTTATCATTTTGCTGCTAATAAAGTTAAAGAATTTGACCAGGCTAAAAGCAAACAAGCAAAACCCTTCCGGGCAGATTGTCTATCCTCCTTAGGAACTCAAGATGGCGCCACAGTCTTAGCCATAAGGGACACTTGCGGTCCTAGATGCTGTCACCACATGAAAGGAAAAGGCTTCTCCTGCCGGCATGTTACGCCTCTTATTTTCTGGGCTGATATAGGCGCAAGAGGACAAATTGCTTTGCAGATGGAGGATCGTTTTGTGTTGGTTTGTGGAATAAAAATGGTCACATCAAGAACCTTTTTCTTAAACTTCTTTTAGATCCTTTTTTAAAAGTTTGTTAAATTTCATACATTCAAGATTAATTGCAATATCTCAGTTTTGAAACTCTTGGTTTTTTGGTTTTTTAGTATTTTCATTTCCCCTGGAAAGAGAGTGATTCCTAATGTTACTTATTGATGCTCTACTAACATAAACATGGAATTTAAACTAAAAGGGGCTGAAGACATTAGATCAGTGAGCTCACTTGACAAAACATAGGCCTCCCGGTTTGCTAAAGTTTTCTTTGAAAGAGTTTCTGTCCCTTGCAACAGGAAAACCCTAAGACACTCCTTGCAACAAGCCTTCTGAGGGAGTGTGCAGTCTTCAGGTGGAGCATCTTGACTGGGCTCTCTGTTCTGGCTTCAGAGCAAGTTGCATTCTGACCTCCCATGGGTGGGAGTGTCCTGCTTGGTGGGTACAACTCCCAGCCTCTTTTTTGCAGTAAAGAGTAAACACACGCAGATGGCAGTCATGACTTGATCAAGCCAGTGGTTCTCAATCTTTAGTGGAAATTAGAATCACTTGAAGGGCTTCTTATTGAATCGCATATTGCTAAGTCCGAGGTCAAGGTTAAGGACTTGCTGTGCCACCAGGTTCTCAACTGACACGACTGCTGCAGTCTGACTGTACTTTGAGGACCACTGGACTAAGCTGACATTGGAACAAAGCAAGGGTTTGGAAGCATTCAGGAAAATGAGCCCAACTTCTTCAGGGAGTCTGACGTGCACAAAGAGTTCATCTTTGCCACTGTGCAGATAGCTTTTCTTTCAAAGAAAATCATGTAGCTTAGCTGTTCATGGGGGAGAAATATTAAAAATATGGACAGCAAGGCGTCCAGTCATGGAGCAAAGTGTCACAGAGTGAGTGGGGCCATCAGAGAGCACAGGCCTGCCTCACAGAGCGGCCGGCCAGTACATGGCAGTCTGTTGGAGAAAGGAGGCTCTGCCTCCACCTCCCCGCAGGTCCCCTCCAACAGCTGATGGGTACGCTCTACCATTATGCTCTCATTGTTTTTTATTTTAAGAGTGTGACTCTTGGCGAAATAGTATGCGTCATTGACTCTTTAACATGAATGGGTTTTAAATCCTTCTTTTAGTTGCAGTGGTGGCTAATGTCATCGGAGACATCCCTCTGCTTTTTCCTGGGCCTGTTCTTTGACCCTTGACCCTTCTCCCTATTCAGTCAGCTCAGCAATTCCATCATCATTTTCTTGGCAATGGTTGTGGCAGCTGAAAGCGGAGACTAGTGGAGTCTCCTCTGGTTCAAGCAAGACACTAGTGCACAGTCCACAGACTTAGAACACAGCAGTAAGAAAGAGCCAGATTTCTCCACCCAGCCCACCACCCTCAGACTATCTGAGGCCTCTCAGGCTGGACGTGAGGTTCAAGGGACGTGGAGGGCTCCAGAAGGCAGCAACAGCAGTGGGTGTGGACTCGGACCAACCCTGGGGACAGGGGGATGTCTGGAGGCATCACCAGATTGCTCGGGATGGCTTTGGTTGTCTGGTAGAAAGGAAGTCTGAGCTAAAACTTAAATCAAGCCGGGTTCGGTGGCTCAGCCTATAATCCCGCACCTTTGGGAGGCGGAGGTGAGTGGATTGCCTGAGCCCGTGGGTTCGAGACCCACCTGGGAAACTTGGTGAGACCTCATCTCTACAATAAATCCAAAAATCAGCCGGGCGTGGTAGCGCGCGCCTGTAGTTCCAGCTACTCGGAAGGCTGAGGCGAAAGGATCGCCGGAGCCCAGCAGGTCGAGGCTGCGGTGGCCGGGAGCGGCCACTGCACTCCAGTCTGGGTGACTGAGTGAGACTCCAACTAAAAAAAAAAAACAAAAAAACTTAAATCAAGTATTAGCAAGCCAGGGGCAGTATAGTGATGTGTGCTTGGGCTCCAGCCCCTGCGTAGTGCTGTGAAGGCCTGTGCGTGAAAGTCCTGAAGGCTCTGGAGTAGGGAGGGAGGACCTAACCGTGAGGGGCTGGGAGGGAGGCTCCTGGGGCCCAGACTGGCCTGTGCTGTGGGTCCTCATGCCCCCAGGGCCGCCCCCAAGGAATTGTGTGCTCTGCTCCAGAAGCCGGGGACACCATCAGAGGAAGGATCAGCATCAGCTCACAGTCACCTCTTCCTTGAAGCCTTTGTGAATACCCCCAGAAGAATATGGTCATTCCTCCTTGTAGAAGGGCCTATGGAAGACGGTCTACTAGCATCCAGTCTAGGGCCGGGGTGACTACTGGCCAGCAGGGTTAGAAATCGGGCAGAAAAGTTAGTCACAGAGTGAGGGAGGGCCAGGACAGGTTGGAGTCCACCAGCATCTCTGCCTTTGTCTCTCACTGCCCCAGACCACGCTGACGCTGCAGCCTCACTTCCATCCAAATCTTGTGCAGACTTCTCTTCTGGTTAACTGTAATCTAGACCCATATGGGGAAGAGGATTCTGGAAAAAGTAATTCCAGATTATTGTGTTTCCACTACAACACTCCGCTGCCCACAGAACCCTCTTGGAGAGATGAGAGCAGTACCCATAAAAACATAATCTATTATTTTTAAAAGGATTACGCTGATTGCTGTGAGGAAAATGGACCATAGGACCAACTGTGCAAACAGGAAGGCAGGCCTGGGGGCGGCCACTGCCATGTGATAGGGGCAACCTAAGCAGCAGGGAGAGGGGGATGTGCGACATTGGGGAGTGGATGTGTTGTGAGGTGGCACTCACAGGTTTGGGCCTGAGCCGATGGGGGTGCCATTTCTTGAAAGGGGAAAGACGGAGAGAAATGGGTTTGGGCGCTGGGAGAAATGGAAGATCCTCTTTGGACTCGTTGAGATTGAGGCGCCTGCTGGATAGTGTAGGTCAGGGTGTAAGTAGTTGATCACGGTGCCACTCTGGAGTTTAGGAAGGGACTGGAGCTGCGGGGTGGGTTTAGGAGTCATCCACATACAGATGTTCCAGGAGTGTAGCATGAGGAGCGAGATAACAGAGCCATAGCCTGGGACATTTTGTTTGGAGGGTGATTATTGATAGATGTGGGTCTGAGCACTAAGGCAATTCAACATTAGAAATCAGAATGAAGAGAAAGCTGCCCAACAAGGAATGGGAGGTGAGAACACCCAGAGGAGGGCTTCTGTGGGTCTAAGAAAGATTGTTATTTAAGACAGAAGTTAATGGCCGGGTGTGGTGGCTCACGCTTATACTCTCAGCACTTTGGGAAGCCGAGGTGAGAGGATTACCTGAGCCCGTGGGGTCGAGACCAGCCTGGGCAAATGAGCGAGACCTCATCTCTACAATAAATCAAAATGTTAGCCGGGCGTGGTGGCATGTGCCTGTAGTTCCAGCTACTTGCAAGGCTAAGGTAGAAGGATCATCTGAGCCCAGCAGGTCGATGCTGCAGTGGCCATGAGTGTGCCTCTGCACTCCCGCCTGGGCAGCAGAGTGAGACTCTGAATAAAAAAAAAGATAGAACATAACACAGAATGTTTACATTCTGATTGGAGTGATCAAATCATAAAAGGGCTCATTTTAGGGGCAAGGTAATGAGGTAGTTGAGAAAGCATAAAAATGGAGTGTTATTTTGCATAAGGGTTTTTTAGTACCAGTTGACATTACAGGCATCTTCTGCCTTGATGTTTATTCTCCTTATCCCCTGTTGTCAATGTTTATACAGCATCAGTCAGGAGGCTTTTGACTGCAAGTAACAGAAAACCTGATTAAGCTTGGTTAGGCAGTCAGGTTATGGCCAGTGAAAAGTCTTCAGGCATGATTTGATCTAGTCGCTTGGTGCTGTCACCAGAGATTTCACTTTGTCCATCAACCTGTACTGCTCTCTGGTATGTCAGCTGCATAGAAGACTCACTTCCTCTGTGTCTCAGGATGACTGCCAGCAGCTCTTTTGACTACATGTCTCTTCATTGCGTTCATTAGGAAAGGGAGCATCCAGCCATTCCCAGAAACAGCCCTGGGAGTCACCCTTTAGTCTTGGCTAGGTTACATACCCATCCCAACCCAGCCATGAAGAAGCATGCTGGCTGGCAAAGCTGGGACCACCTGATCCCCACTGAAAGCAAGGGTGTCAGGGAGGGCGAGTGTGTGCACACGTTGTTAGCACCCAAGCGAATCATGTCGTGACAGTAGTACCTGGAAAATTGCAGGGGAAAGGGCCGGTGTTAAATACACACCCTGGAACAGGCACAGGGAGCATCTAGGAATGAGGTGGCTTACTACTCGATGGTCGTTGCTTCTTAGAGCATAGGCCACCGGCTCTAACTAAGATGACATGCCCTTAAGAGTTCATGAGTATTCATCTCTTACGTGAAAGTCAATTTCAGTTAATAATTTAAGATAGTAAAAATGTCTCTTCAAAGCACACAAGTTTGGCTTCCTAACAGTTCGCTTTATGGGGCACACGATGGCCATAAAGAAGCATAATTTGGCTCACGGGAGGAGAGTAGATTCTAGACACTGGCCAGCAGCTTGTAGTGCAGGTTCTGCTCCAAGGCCAGCGACGGTGTTGACTTCAGCAGCAGCTGTGACGTCTCCGCAATAAGGAGAGCGTGGCAACCTGGGGAGAGGCTGCCCTTCAAGGGAAAGCTGTCCCACCTCTGACAAGGCCTTCCTCAGGTCTGTCATGACTGGCTTCCCCTCAAGCAGCCAGAGACCTTATTAGTACCCCAACCTGTTTTCAGCCGCCAAGATTTTCTTTGTGGGATAATTCAAATTCCTTAGATTATGAGGCCATGGATTACATAATGCTGTAATTATTCCCGGCAGGGAAGTGTCCAGACAGGCACCCGCTCCTGTGCCTGTTCTGCCCCTCATGTCACCACTGAGCTCTTTGTCCCAAGTAGCCCCATGAGAGCAGGAATCCAATAATGGCAAAAGCGCCTTTTCTGAGGACACGCGCCTATGCTTATTTCCCCTTTGTTGATTGTGCTGCACATGCATCCACTTTCTCTGATACAACAAAACACGACAACATGCAAGACTGAGCCTCTCCAGCATCCAAACAGACTGACTACGGCAAAACCACCACCACCAAACACCAACTGAAAAAATCAACTTCTGGTCTGCTTCCTATCATCTCTCCAAAATGGCTGCCATTTTTACGGGGCCATCAAAGGTTTGCTTCACTTATTCTTCCTTAGGATGTGGTGTTATACCAAACATTTCATGTTTAACGTTTTGACAATGTTCAAGCTATTCGGAGCAAAGGAGCAAAATGGATTTAGCATGGATTAATGGCTGGATAGTGAACCAAGTCTTTGCTCATTGTGATTGCCTGCTTGTCTTTGTGGGCCCACGGCAGGCAGGTGTGCCATCGGATGTTTTTCCTCGACAACCACCACCCAGCCCTCCACAGCAGGAAGCGGTTTTATGGCCCAGGGAGGTGCCAAGAACCTCAATTTCATCTCTAGTTGGAATCCTCTTTTAATACAGGTGACAGGACAAGACTGTTCTGAGCATTCGAGTGGAGCGCTCACTATTCAAGGAAACAAAGTCAACTCAACTCAGACACAGCCGGCAAGTTTTCTGTGCAGTTCCTCTAATGGAGCTGAAGCCACGAGCACAACCAGTCCCTGCCTGCAAAGAATGCTCAGACTAGTTTGCTTTTAGTTAACTCCAGAGACTCCATCCATTTATCTCTCTCCCTATCTTTATTATCTTTTTCTTTCAACATAATAATACAAAGAATTTTTCTTTTTTACTTATCTCCAATCTTCACCCACAACTCAAATGCCCACGGGAAAAAAATCTCCTCCTCTAAGTCTGTAACAGACTGTACCATTTTCCTCCCATCTGCTGCCATGCGACTTGTGGTGTCTTCTGCTTGCAGCAGTGGCACGTGAACAAAAGTGACAATGGGCCAGTATGGAGCAGAAATTTTAAGAGGTAACTTAAAGCTTGAAGCTGTGGATGTCTCTCCTAGCTCTCGCTTTTTCCTCTAACCTGATCCAAATCGAGACTTCTCCAATGGTTTGGGTCCTAGAATGAGAAGACAGTGGGAGGAACTGCAGACAACCTGCAGTCACCAAAATGTAACATAAGTGAAAAATAAAAATATAGGTTGCTGAGGTTCTTAGGGTGATTTGTTACCACAGCAGAGCTGACTCTGGTATTATTATTATTATTTATGCAAATACCAAATCATAAATAATAAATGGAAGATACAATAAATACAATACTAAAAATTCCATCACCTTTATTTATATAAAAGTATATTAAATAAATTATCTCCATATATACAAATAGAATAATATTACCTATATAAATAGAAAATCCCCATATATAAAACCTTTTTTAAAAACTACATAAACATATCCATGTCAACCATAGAAGCTTTAAGTACCTTAAATCTTAAACTTTGTGTAGTTTGTTTGTATGGTCTTACAAAAATATAGTTAGCGCTCAAAAGTTTAATCAATACCACCTGGTCAGTTAAAGTGCTAAACTGGAAAGCATATTAGGAAGGTGCTCAAAATACCAAAGTCTCCTGCATTTAACACGTTCATATAATGTTTGCCTATTGTTTGGACCCTCCAAATGTACCCTAACAATAAAATCCTCAATAGCATGTTACAGACACATATGTGAGAAAAGTCCACTCCCTTTCCATTTTACTTTCCTACACGATTTGAAGTCAGCCTCTCAGAAATTCTTCAAATGTCCACCCAGGATTATTTAAGGCAGTTGTTCCTTTTTGCCTGGATGACCTGGTTTCTCCTTGGGTGCAGAAGATGTCATCTAAACATGCCGTGTAAAAGGTGCCGTAGTGTTACTATTTTAAAAACCTGTAATTGGCTGTACCATTCACCACATTTCAAAGTGACTAATGCTGATGTCAAAACCAAAATGCTAACTGGAACAGGTCAGATCAAGAGCTTTCTAGGACCCAAGGGTCTTCAGGCTCCGAGATACTCATTTGTGTTTCCTTGTGCCCTCTTCTCATAAAGGTTCTTGGTCCCAGTGCAATGCATCATCTGTAGTGTCGGCAGCTTTATGCAGCACGCAGTGGCGAGTTTTCCTTCCCACCGCGCTCCATGCGGGCCTTTCTGCACTTGTTTATAGAAAGGAACAGGATGATGACAAGGATGATGACCACAAACACCACCGCTCCAATGATGAAGAACATTTCTGAAAAACAAAGAGCGCCAGGTCAACTTGAAGCACCCACGTCTCCCTGATCAGCAGGCAGAACGGAGGGCAGGACCCAAATGACGGCATCCTGCTGTTGCACAATCTAAATTTTCTTCCTTCTACTCTTTCCGCCACACTTAGATTAGGAGTCTGTGAAACCTTAGATGTTTTAGAGGAATTGTTAATGGCTAACAGCACTCAGTGGGCATTTAGTAAGTGGGATAATGTTCACAACCTAGAAAAGACACACAGATTGGAGGTAAGAAACAAGTGGCTAGAAATGGCGCTGAATTTGGTGGCAGTGACTCCAGAAGATAAACTGTAAGCACAGAGAGCTAGACCCGACGACCAGGAACGAGTGAACAAGATGGTAACTGGCTTGTGCAGCAAGACTGCTTCATGATGGAGGTGGCACGTGAGATATACACAAAGGACACGGTTCAGCAGACAGAGAGCAAGTGGGGACCAGAGAGCGAGGCACACACAGGGGCAGCGGGATTAGAGCTTCAGGATGGGGTCTCCGACGTATGTGGTGGGAGGGCCCGGGGACACAGGGCCAGAGAGAAAGAGAACTCTCTCCTAATGTCAGTGCAATGAACAGGACAGGGCAATAAACAGTCAGTGCAATCAACAGGACTTATTTCAAAGTGTTAAAGTCTCATCTTAGCAAGGTGCCAGGTCAGCATGACCACTCTCTGACTTGGTCCCTGACGTTCTCAGAGCACCTTCCCTGGAGGCCTGGAGGGAGACCCATAGGCTCTCGGCCACGTGCACGGCCTGGACACAGCAGCACTCCTAGTGAGGCCCCCACCCGCCCCCACACAGCATGGCTGCGCTCCCAATGTGTGCACATGTGTCGGTCATCTGCACACACTAGGTAGATTTCATATACTCAGTCCCTCCCCTTCATGGGTGAGACTTCATTGCCTCTGTGGCAACAGCCCACACTGGGTATTCACAAATGTCTTTCGGTCCAGAAGCCACCCCTCAGGATCAGAATTTAAGCAGGAAAAAACTGCCCAGAGAAATCTGTGACTTCATACTAAGTCCTACACATAATTTGTGCATCTGGTGCTCAGCAGAGAGCTTAGCACACAGCAGGTTCTCAAGAAAATCCTTGCTAACACAAAGGAACAACACAGCAGCATGTCTAAATGCCCCAGATCTTAAGAGTGCCAAAAGCAAAAGCAAAAACCAAAACCCCAGGGAGGGTGCTCCCTGAATATTTAACAAGAGAAGACTATTCCACTATTCCAGATATGAGGGCGAAGCAGCCCTCTAGAAGACACCCATGCCTCCAGAGGATGACAGGGCCACCTACCTCGGAAGTCACTTTTTCTTTTGCTGGTGCACTCAATGAGGCTTTCTGCACTCTTCTGGTTCACTTTTCGGGATGGAATCACTGCTTGGACATTGAAACAGTAGTTTTCTCCTTTGTCCACATCAATCAAAAACTCGTTAGTATTTGTCTTGGCTGTTCTCTGTGAAAAGACAGAGTTCTTAATTCATCTGGGCTCAGAGAGGATTCTTTCCCCTTTATGAAGTCATCGTGGAAGTAAAACCTAGGCTCTAAACAAAGCCTACAAGGATCAGAAGAAACTTGGCTACACAGCTCTCGCAATCACTGCTAAAAATGCCCTTTCCAAGACGGAAAAGATCCAATGTAGGCACATCCAACTCAGTTTAGCCCCTTTAAAAGACATCACCAAAAAAGAAACCAAGGCTGGCAGGAGTAATTGGCTAGATACACATTGTGTCTTTGGGTCCTCGCAGGGAGAAGTACTCAAGCTGCTGGGACACTGGGGAAAGAGTCTGGTCCAGCCCCTTGTCTGAGGACCTGGGTCTCCGAGGGGCCCTGACCAGAGTTGCTGGCAGAGTCCCAGGCAGGACTCAGACCTCTTGCCCTCCCCCACACCCTGCCTCTGCCCACCTCCTACTCCACCACACCACCTTTCCAACAACCCTGTTCTGCTGCTTTTGAACTGGGGAAGAAACACACTATAAAATCAAGCGTCCAGTTTCAAACAAGTCATGAGAACACATGAAAACATTCTCACCTTTCCTGTGCTTGACGCTTTCCAGTAATAAAGTGTGTAACTTAATTCCTTGCCAAAAACATCACGGAGGCTTAGGAAGGTACCGTTCGCTCTGACTAAGGTCCGTGGGTCCTGGACAGTCACATTCAGTTTTGTCCCAGCTTGTTCAAAACTCTGAATTGCTGGCTGTCCGAGGTTTGCTGAAACAAAGGGAATGAACTTGGCTAGAACCAAAGAAGGCTGAACAAAACAGAGCCCCACTGAGTTATCAAGTTAACACTTAGTATCTTCATCGAAAATGCATGCACGGACCCACACCCTGACAGCAATAGGCTTGGGACCCAGAGCTGAACCCCAGACACCCTACAGCAGTGCTGCCCAGCAGGACTACGCCAGAGCCGCAGATATCATTTTTAACTTCCTTGGTGTAACGTTAGAAAAAGCAAAAAAAAAAAAAAAAAAAAAGTGAAATTAATTTTAAAATATATTTTATTTAACCATACAGTTGACCTTGAACAACACGGGCGCAAATTGCACAAGTCCACGTACGTGCAAATTTCTTTCCGTAACGGTTATATTGGCGATGCGCGCCTCTCCCACCTCCGGCCTCCATCTACCTCCCCAGCTCTCCCACGTCTGCCTCCCCCCAGACAGCCAGGAACCTCCTCGCCCTTCTCCTCAGCCTCACGATGATGACAACGGAGACATTTAAGGTGACCCACTCTCACTTAATGAATAGTAAACGTATTTCTCTTCCTTATGATTTTCTTTTTCTTTTTTTTTTGAGTTGGAGTCTTACTCCTTTGCCCAGGCGGTAGTGCAACGGCACACTCATAGCCACCCCAGCATCGATCTGTAGGGCTCAGGAGATCCTTCTACCTCAGTCTTCCAAGCAGCCGGAACTAAAGGCACAAGCTACCACACCCAGCTAACTTTTTTTATTTATTGTCGAGATGAGGTCTTGCCAAGTTGCCCAGTCTGTTCTTGATGATTTTCTTAATAACATTTTCTTTGCCTTAGTTGACTTTATTGTAGGAATGCAGCATATGATATACATATAACATACAAAATAGTATTAACCAACAATTTAGGTTATTGGCAAGGCGTCTAGTCAACAGTAGGCTATTAGTGGTTATGTTTTTTTTTTTTGAGTCAGAGTCTCACTCTGTCGCCCAGGCTGGAGTGCAGTGGCACGCTCACAGCCACAGCAGCCTTGACCTGTTGGACTCAGGCTCCTTCCACCTCAGCCTTCCAAGTAGCTGGAACCATAGGCGTGTACCACCACACCCAGTTAATATTTTTGATTTATTATAGAGATGAGGTTTCACCAAGTAGCCCAGGCTGGTCTTGAACCTCTGGGCTCAGGCAGTCCTCTCGCCTCCACCTCCCAAAGTGCTGGGATAATAAGCGTGAGCCACTGTGCTCAACCAGTGGTTAAGTTTTTGAGGCATCAAAAGCTGTACTGGATTTTTGACTGCATGGTCAGTACCTCTAACCCCTACATTGTTCAAGGGTCAGCTGTATCCATGTGGAATATTATCCCTTTAACATGTGATCAATAAGAACATTAAAATCGTTTACATCTTTTGAAATGCAGTATGTATTTTACACTTATATCAATAGCCATCTTTCAAGCGGTCAATAGCCACATGTGGTCTGTGGCAACCATATTGAACAGTACAGTCGTGTAAGATTCCATATTTTAGGTATAAAAAATTCAGGTCTGCAAGAAAACCCAGGAAGTGGAACCTCAAGGAACCAATTTTAACCACCAGATCTCTGTAGTGGCTCAATTATCCTGTGTGCTTTGGTTAAATGGCAGTAAAACTAACATCAACTCTATCAAGTCACAAGGCAAAGTGCTGCACACGCAAAATAAACATATACGATATTTTCTGTCTTGCATCAACAGAGGATCTGAAGTAGCTTACAAAAATCTCAAGAACTCAAAGAGGAAACCATGGGCTGTCACCAGCTGAGGGAGCATGAGTATCAGTGATTCTGCACAGTCACTGGGGGGACGGGGGGCTGTTATGCACCTGTACTCCAGCCTAGGGCCGTAAGAGACATAAAAGTAGAAGCACTGGAAGGTCTGAAGACAGGCTCTTCCAAATGAGAGCCCTGGAAGGCAGCCATATCCACCTGGAGTAAGGCCCCCTATTTCGACCTTCAAAGGAGACACTGGAGGAGAGTGGCTGACCGATTGTCCATCCATGCTTTCTCTCCAGCATTCCTACGTCAAGAAACTGTCTCTCACTAGGCTGTTGGGGATAAACAAAAACACCAACAGCACAACACTTGCATTCTAGCCAGCAGGCCTGATGTCACCCTTCTCAATGTGCTACATGTGCTTATCTAAAATACTCAACTCAGAGCCATCACCGTGACAGGAAAATTTAAATCTCTTACTTGACAGCACCATGCCGCCTTACCATATTAGATACCAGGGTCAGCTCAGGGCAAAGCTGAGGAGGAAGGAATCCCACATTCCCAACATAGGCATGAGGGAGGCGGGCCAAGGGCTGGGCAGGTGCTGACACATCATGGGACACAAGTCAGGGCCCACCAATTGGCAAGGACCAGCAAAGCCTAGTCATGTGCTCTGGGGAAACTGTGAACTTTCTCTGTAGCTTTGTGACCATTTGTGAAAAATCCTAAGCCGGGATTTTCTTGTCTGATGATGGGACAGAAAATTCATGAAATACGATACAGAGAGGGAAAAACGCAAACCCCAGCCTTGGCGAGTTTCCTATCCCTGCCCCACTGCCCCCCAGCACGTTCACCTGGTTACGGTAGGATCTGGGGACAGACTGACCAACCCTCAAGTCCACATTCTGTGAACTCCCACCACATCTGGAATATGTGAAGGGTGGTGGCACTTGCCATTTCTGAGAAAGATGATGTGTTTATGGATAAATACTTTTCATGTCATGGTTTCTAAGGCACAAGAACATTCAGAGTGTATAACAGCAGAAATGACAGGCTTTCAAACTGAGTACTCACTCTCCAGGTAAGGCGTGAACTCTGGGGAGTTCTGGAAGGGAGCCTCCTCAGAACCCGTGGTGCCTGCGTCTGGGGCAGGGTAGGAGAGGACCCGCGCCGTATATGTCTGCCTCACATCCCTCACAGTCTCCTCGGTAAGGTCACACTCCGTGTCTGCTATGTAGAAACATTTGGTCTTCCAGTCTCCCAATCTAGAGCTGAAGAAGAGAAAGAGGGAGAAAAGGACACGGAACGTCATCGTTTGCACCCAGAGATGGACCGTGCACCCTGGCCGTGTTCTGCATTGAGAGCCCCAGCCATACTGACAGGCTCTTCCAATGCTGGGTGTGGAGATGCACATTCGAGTTCCCTGAGCAGCCCAGGGGCGTACACTGTGAAGCCTTGTTTCTACCGAGACAAAGTGAGATTGGCGACTTGCTCAGAATCACACAGTCGACTCTGAACTAGACATCCACTAGGCTCCTGAGTCTGTGCTCTTGACCATTTTGTTCAATATCTTTCTTGGAATGTGGGTGCGTTGTCATGGTCATACGGGACAAAGAACAATCCGACTGTTTAGGGTAGTCTACGTGTTATATTGTATTACATTCTGTTTGCCATATCACATTCTACATTCTAAGCAGAATACAGTCTGTAGAGTAATAAATTCTATATGATAATCTGTTGTACACATACTGTATTCATCATGACCATTATCAATGTGGTTGTTAGTGATCTACTAGTTCTTCGTAGGCCAGGCACTGTACTGGGCTCTTCACACATGTTAGTTCATATTGATGTAATCCTTCTAAGATAGTGTTTTGTTTTGTTTTTTTACACGTGAGGACATTAAAGCTCAGAGACACTGGTTACTTGTTGAGGGTCACAGGTAACGAGTGGCAGAGCTGGGTCTGTCTGCCTCGTTAGACTCCAGGCCTCCCTCACTTTTGCAAGACATGAATCCATCTACCTCACTGAAGACTACAGAGTAATGACGCAGGCAGTACCTATTAACAAATCTGAGAACAAAGGCTAAAGACAGCTCTTTCTTTGATAAGACACTGAAGGGAAAAAAGGATTTAGAGGGCTTCTACTGAAAACAAAGATCTTCTAAATGACCCAGACAATTCCTAGGTTCAGTGTCACTCTAGCTTGTCCTGTGGAAAGTGAGCGTTTCGCTTCGCTGCAGGGGGCGTGGCTCCAGAAGCTTCTCGCCTAGGGACACACGACAGGAAGGAGGGAAGGGGCCTGCCGAGGAGATGTGGTGGGCAAGGCTTGCCATCCTCCTCCCAGCCTTGGGGTCTCCCACCAGACAGCAAGAGACACCTGAGAGACAGCAGTGAGCCAAACCGGGGAGCTCTGGGCTTCAGGCCAGGTGCAGATACCACCTCAGGGCAGCAACAAATTAATCCCTCACTTCCCAGAGCAAGTTTCCTCATCTGCCAATGACTGCTCTGGTCTTTTCGCAGGAAGCCTGTCCAGTCCTGCGGGAAGGTGGGAGACGAGTGCAGGGCTCAGGCCCCCAGCACAGCAAGAGCCGGAAGAATGTCCTGGTGGAGGAACACCGGAAGTCTTGGGCATCCCAGCAGGTTGTGTCCCTGTACTCCGTCCCTGTGCTCTGACATCTGCAGATCAGGGGCTGAGCTCACCCAAATAATCAGGGGCTGTGCTCGCCTAAATAACCACAGCCTTATAAAGCCTGAGAACTTAGAGTTGACAAAGATTTATGTTTCGAGATCAGGTGAATCAGTAACATATTCCCACATACCCCTTAAAGGTACGGAGGAGGCAATCCCAAAATCTCATTTTCACTGTATGGAAGGAAAGCATTTACTAAGGGAAGCTTCAGGTTTGTATCTGAGAAATCACACACCAGCTAGTGGAATCTGAGTCGACAAGTTTGACTATAGTTGGAGTCATGACTCGGGTTTTGACATTCCTCGATCTCTCTCTGTATCTACTCGCACATGAACCGAGCATACCCACTACCCTCCCTGTTGGTGCGGCAACAGCCACCATGAAGTTCGTGAAAAACAAGAACACCCCCCTGAAAGACCCACCCCATGCCTGAGAGTTGCATTCCTACTGCTAGAAAGGCTTGACAAAAGTTCAACAAAACAAAGCAGCAAGACGCCTTTCATTTCAGCTGCTGACGCTTCCGTGCCTTTCTGCAATGAGCATGAAAGCAGCTTTCATGGTAGCATCCTCTACGTCTTAAGAGCTCTACCCGGTCTCCCGAACTAAAAAACTAAAACTAAAAAATTGTCAAAAACTATCCAACAAGACACAACCTTCTGACTGAACATGCCAAAAGACTAGCTCCTGGAGACAGCCATCAGTCCAAGAAGAGGTGCCAGCCTCCGAGCAGCCCCAGACAGCGGGGTATTCTGCGCAGCCCAGTGACTCACGGATTCAGCCTCCTCTGCTGAGTTCATGTGCTACCAAATTTTGATTCACAGAGTCCAAAGATTAATGAATCAACCACTGCTTGAGGGCAATGTATACCATTGGAACTCCTCCCCACCTCTCCCGAACATGTTGAGCGGCTCAGTCTAGACAGCAAAAGAAAAAAAAAAAAAACAGCAGTGTTTAGGTGAGAGTATCTAATCCATCATGACCCAGAAGCACTCCAGTGCCACTCAAGAAGCCTCAGTCTCCACAGCTCACGCTCGCTCCACTTAAGAATTCTCCCACCATCTCCAAAAACAAGTCAGATGTCCTAACAGTCTAACGTATGGAAATGTGGCAGGCTTGGGAGAATGTGGTGCTGGCCAGCAAATTGCCCTTTTCTTTGTCATCTGTTAAATAATCTCATCCAGTAAGCAGCTTTGAAGACGCATGTTCAGCACAGAGGGCAGAAACGTCAAGACCTGTAACACTTTTTTGCACCAGCTTACCTTATCTGAACAGTGTAGACATGATTGATGGGTCTGGGCTCCCACTCCAAAAGTGTCTTGAAATTAGTTGATTTCCAAGTTAAGTTATATGCTATCACTAGATCTGTAGTGCCTTTAAACAACAGAGAAACAGCTATTAATACTTCTCAGCATATGACTTTGTGTTGATGGTATAAAACACCTTCCCGCCTGCCCATCATCATAAACCTCACATTTTTTCAACAACCAAAGCTTCATTGCCGAATTATCAACAGAAAAACATCTTTGATTTCTTTTTCTAGGCCCAGAACATCCTCCTGACAAGATCCGCCCTGTAATCCATGGAAACTGGCAAGAATCTGGAAACCCTCTTTGGACATTATTCATTGGGAAGTCCTGTTATAACCTGACCAGGGTGCCGGGTGTCCAGGGCCCAGCTCGGGAAGTTCAACTCAGCAGGGAGGACCAGCTAGGAAGGGTTTACAGTAGGTTATGGGAAAACACGTGTGAGTACCACATCCAAATGCGAAAAAAAAAAAAGCCAAATTTGCTTTCTCCACTTAATCTGAGGGTTCCACAGAGTTAACACGGAGAGTTCCACAGAGTCCAAGGTGGATGTATCGATCGGAATGCTTTATTAGGAAGGCGTGTTTGTCAATTCTGCGGGTCCCAATTTCTGCCCTGCCCGAACAAGGGCGTGCACGCAGACGGACCTGCTCATCCAAGGAACACTTTGCAAGGGGGCCGCCTCGACCCAAATCTAAAACAAAGACAACCAAGAAACGCCTGGGGCCGCTCTTTAGGAAGGGAAGAAGCTTACATAAAGAAAGATAAGGTCCACACCTTCGACCGCTGACCCGTGCAGACGCGGACCCACGCCCCCACCACCGTCAAGGCCGCGACCCCCAGGGAAGCTCTTTCCCGACGTGCAGGCGAGGCCGAAGACCCGCGCGTCCAACAGCAAACGGCGCCCGAGCAGCGTCTCCAGCCAAGGGTCAGCGCCCCCACCTCC
>NW_007260598.1:1262933-1304539 GCF_000164805.1 Carlito syrichta
CGGGCCCCGGGCTACCCCGGCCCGCGGCTCCGGCGTCCAGCCCAGGTGGGCTGCGGGTCTATGGGGAGGAGGGGCGCGTCGGGAGGAGTCCTGGGGCTGAAGGACCGGATCCTGCCGGTGCGGGCCGGCGGGGGCGGCCTTCACATCTAACAGTGCGGGCTCGGGTCTCCTCGGGCGTCTCGCGGCGCTTTGCCCGCCGGCACCGGGGCTCCGGGCGCAGCCAAGCAGCGGGCTCCTCCCGCTCCCGGGGGCCCAGAAACCCGTCGAGGGCCGGGGATGCCTGTCCAGGCCCTGGGGGCCGCACCCCGAGGCGGCCGCACATGCGGCGTCCCTGGGGCCGGCGGCCGCGGGGCTGGAGGTCGATGCGCCCGCCACCCCGTCCTCGGGCTGAGGAGGGGCCGCCGCGGGTCTGGCCATGCGCCCTTGGGAGAATCCCAGCATGACATCTGCAGCCCTGCGGCTCCGGAAGGGACGGTTCCCACACTCGCGACGTCGTCTGTGGGACTGAGTTCCGCCCCAGTGCAGAGAAACCGAAATGAAATTGGGGGTGCTAGTCTGGCTGGGTGCCACTGGCTTTCCGCTCTGGTTTTTCTGGATTAGTTTGGCTTCTCCTTCTGGGCCTCGCTGTAGAGCTGCGGGCATGAGAGCTCATGTCAGACTATCCCCCCTCGCTGTCTGTTATTACTAGGTAGTTGATCACTGCAGCCCTGGAGAGTTTTCAGTGGGAAGGCGTCTGCTTCCCCTCTCGTCCCTCCACCTCTTCCTGGGGAGGTCGGGGGTGCACTTTAGTGCCTCCTGAGCCCATATTTCCACACAGCCTGCTGAGCCACAGCATCGCACGTGTTTTAAACCTGTGCACAGTTTTTCTACTCTCCCTGTGCCTGAAATGAAATAGCACATCCAGTTTAGCCCTGGAGTCCTTCCTAGAAGCAGAAAGCTGCACTTGCTGGTTTCCTCTCTGAGCTCTGGGCCAGCTCCAAAACCCGCAGAGTTTATGTTTGCAAAACTAAGCCATGCAACCTGGGAAGTGACTCTGCTCTCTGGGGTTGAAGGTAGCTAAAGGGAAATTGCTACCCCTCAGTGGAGCGTGTGACCCCCACCCCCACCCCCACGCAGCCGTTGCTGCCGGTGCAGAGTAGTTCATCCCACTTGGAGTCACTGTTCTGAGATCATAGAAGGCTTTAAACAACCTCAGGATTTGCCACTCGAAAAACATGTTTGCCATTGGATTGTGATGTGAAACGTGCCTCAAATATTGATAAATTAGATGAATACTTGCTTTGAATATCCTCTAAAGTTGGTGAAAGGAGGGACCCTGGGAAACAGAATAAACTTAGTTCACATTTTGTCTCATCATAGCCATTTTCACTTAGACTGACACGCTTTGAATCTAGCACAGGGTAGACATAGATAAATTTCCAATAGGCAGGTTTTAGGAAGCGTTCAGACATTTTTAAAATTGCATTTTACTGCAGGCCAAGCTGGCAGCCTACCCCATCCCCTCAACAAATCTAAGGAAAACTTCATGAGATGCAAGATAACGACAGCCCAACCTTTCTATTCATCGTCTAGCATAATAATCTCTAAGAAACTTTCCGGTTCCTTGTGGAAGGTGGAAGCCCAAAGATCGCCCCTTAGCTGGCTGAAGCCCTAGAAATGATCATAAGACCACATCTTAGCCAAGGAGTTTGTGAATTCGAAATGTTTGACAGGTCTCTTTTTTTTGAGTTGGAGTCTCAATCTGAAAGAGGAAAAACCCCTCCCCTTGTATCCTCCCATCTACCCCACTACCCGAGGTCCTGAGGTGCTAATATCTGGCAAAGCCAAGATCTAAGACTCCTGTGGCTACAATCAACATCAAAGACCACAGCCCTGGACATTCCTTTTGGCCCAGACCCCTCCAGGCCTAAACCTCCCTTACCCCAAAGGCCCAGTTCTTGGCCTTTCGATGGCCTACTTGCCTCTGAGTGTTGGCCCCTTTCCAATCTTTGAAAGGTGAATGATAAACTTTACTTCCTTCACTTTTTTTTTTTTTTTTTTTGAGTTGGAGTCTCGATCTGTTGCCCAGGTTGGAGTGCAGTGGCACACTCATGGCCATTCCAGCGATGACCTGCTGGGCTCTGGTGATCCTTCTGCCTCAAGCCTTCCAAGTAGCCGGAACTACAGGCTCGTGCTACCACACACAGCTAATTTTTTATTTATTGTAGAGAGGAGGTCTCGCCAAGTTGCCCGGGCTGGTCTCGAACCCGTGGGCTTAGGCAATCCACTTGCCTTGGCCTCCTAAAGTGCTGGGATTACAGGTTGAGCCATTGAATCTGGCCCCTTCTGTTTCTTACTAAATTGTAATTTTACATTATTCCCATGGTACCGGCCCCGGCCCACCTTGTCTCAGTTTACCCTTAGAGTTGGCAGACAAGGAAGAGAAGAACTTGTTGAATGTCTGCACAGGTTTTTGAGTAAATATGGAATGACATTTTTCAAGATTTGAAATTGTGAAAATTATTACTATTTTTAAGAAGAGGGGGAAGGAAACTTAGTAAATAATATTTCATAGCAAAAATTTTCCCCAGCTGATCAAATTGTTGCCAGATGTTTTATAGATCAAGTGCTACTTGGCACCATTAAGAACACATTTCTGAAATTTCACTGTTGATATTTACTGCACATGAACAAATTGATTGTTAAAATTATTCCCTAACCTTACCCTGGTCTTTTTCTTCTTCCTTCAGTGAAGTCAAACTCAGCAGTTACCAAAGCTCCCTCCTACATGACACATCTTGGAGCTCCGAGAAGCTCAAAAAGTTGCTAAGCTGTAGTGGTCAAGTCACTGACCTGAACAGTCCTTTTCTGATTAGATCTTAGAGTGTCTGACGGGGAGAAGACCTCAAAGACGTTCTTTTATAGATCTTGTGGCCAGCTCGCCTGAGGGAGCTGCTCGCCTAACTGCACTGTGCAGGTCTGTCCTTCCGACCCAGGCTTTCCTTCCTTGGCCACGCTTTCTTCTATTCTCAGTGAATACGATTGGGTCATAAACCCACTAAATGGGTGATTAATTTATCATAGACACTCAACAAAGTTCTGCATATACAAACACTGTAAAGTACAAAAAGTGTAGAAAACAGTGTTGTGAGTGTGCTTAGGCAGAAAAGTGTTCTCAGGCAGAAATGTCCTGGCGGCTTGTTCTGAAAGCAGGCATGTGCAGAGACGTATTGAAGGGCTGAGTTCCCCTTGCATGGTTGATGAGAAGTCTGACAAGGTTTTAGCGCTTCCTCTACACTGTGGCAGTACCTGCCAATTTCACCAACTCAGCTTCACTAAGACCATCACTTAATTTCAATGACATGTGCACTTGTCAGTCTTCCTCATTAGAGCTCCTTGGGGAAACAGGGACTGGGTTGTTTCTCTACATCTCTCAACTTTTGCACAATTATTAACACCTCATAGGCAGTTAATACATTTTGAATTAGTGAATACTTTGTAAGACCAGGCATGTAGCCAGATAGTTCCATTGGCATTCAAGAGATGGAATCTGTCACTGAACATTTTTTTCTAGTTGCCAGGCAGTGAGTGTTCCATAACGCTCAGACAGGCAAGAAAATACAAATCCATCATGAATCAAAAGCTCCAGCTGTCTAACCAGTGATTTACCATCTTTGCTGCCACTGGAAAACCATGTCAGGAGGAGATCGTAGCTAGAGTAGAAAACAAATGCAGAAGTTTGGAAACTGGTTAGCATTATTCTAAAAAACTGGGTTCTAGGGTGATTCAGAACATAATTGGTCATATGATGGGATATAGACAGCTTTTCATATAAAGGCCAAACGTTTTAAAATAAATTCCTCAGCCGGGCTCGGTGGCTCAGCCTGTAATGCTGCGCCTTGGTAGGCTGAGGTGAGTGGATTGCCTGAGCCCCCGGGTTCGAGACCCGCCTGGGCAACTTGGCGAGACCTCATCTCTACAATAAATCAAAAACTAGCCGGGCGTGGTAGTGCATGCCTGTAGTTCCAGCTACTTGGACGGCTGAGGCAGAAGGATCGCCGAGCCCAGCAGGTCGAGGCTGCAGTGGCCAGGAGTGGCTACTGCACTCCAGTCTGGGTGACAGAGTGAGACTCCAACTCAAAATAAATAAATAAATAAATAAATAAATAAATAAAATAAAATAAATTCCTCAAAATTTTTATCTCCCGGGTAAGAAACGGTTAAGATTTATGATAGCAAGCAGAATTGAGAATAATGAAACCCATTATACATATATATTTCATTGCTCTTTTCACCATTTCATGTGTGTATGTATATTGCATGTATAAATATGAAATATATAAACAATGAAATTATTTTACCCCAAATTCAGGTAAAAGGCAAAGTATGAAAAAGGCCTGAGGGAATTAGGGATTACTGGGAACACAGAGTTCTGGGGAAAAAGTGACTCAGCAGAACCTAAGAAACATCTGGCAAGGTCTAGTTAGTCATAGAGAAATTGGCGGACATGATTATGCATTTCGTAAAAATAATTATATACTAATCCAACAGTTTACATCTAGACCAAAATTAAATAGTTCAAAGTCCTTACAATGAAAGTTATCCTGGTCATTCCAAATACTACTATCAGCTGTCTAGAATAGCTTACAGGAAGCTTTATCAAGTAAGTTATCACATAGTACCAGTATTCTGAAAAATACAATTTTAGAAGAAAAAGATCTTCCAGTTTAAGCCTTAGACAAGGATTCGTATTTTCAGCACACACCCATATTTATAAATTTAAGGCTTATCAAACTAACTGGCAACTGGTATTTTGATGCAGATTGTGGGTACTGTTTGAGTAAGAAAAAGTCATTTAAAATGAAAACCTTTAACCTATGCTCTTATTAATATAACATTGATATAACTTAAAATTTTGCCAATGATATTATTTTGTGTAAGCACCTCTTAATTCCTCATTTTTTAAACTCCTTATACCTGACATGTGCACTAAATTTGATGAACAAAACTCATTTATTCAACAAATACTTGAATGCCTACCAGATTCCAGGTTCTCTGATAGACTCTGGGTATACAGACTAAAACAAAAAGTCCCTTTCCTGTTAGATATAGCATCATTCCTGCTTAGGTTCAGATTTTAATGGTTTGAATGATCTTCTGTAAGCATCTGGACTGGATATAAAACCATCTATACAATGTTGTTTATTAATAAGTTTCAGTTCATCCTCCCTGCCAAAAAGGATTTAGGTGTGTCATGGTCAGTTCTCCAGGTAGGTATCTTTGACTCAGAAGATGACCTATAGGTTTGAAATACACACACTTTATCACTTTGAATGTATTGATGAGCCCTCAAAATTTTGCAGATGGAAAAAATAAACAATGCCTAACCTAGAAAGATAGCTGTATAAAAGGGCGAGGCTAGCAGAACAGATAACCAGGTATGAGACTTCTCATGTGAAGGAAAAAAATAGTAAAATGATCAGTTTAAAAGCATGTGTGCAAGAAGTTCCATTGTTGTTTATATTTTTTTGTTGTTGGCATTTTATAAACTAGCCCGGTTCACAGATGCTCCAGATTTTGAGCCTGTCACCCATCCAGTCACTTGCTACCTTAGATGGGTGATGCCCCACCCTGTGGCGCCAATTCCTTCCTCACACAGAGCTCTCAAGCCTGAAAGTCTTTTGTTTGTTTTGGTTTTGGGGTTTTTTTTGAGTTCGAGTCTCACTCTGTCGCCCAGGCTGGAGTGCAGTGGCACACTGCTCACTGCCATCGCAGTCTTGACCTGCTGGGCTCAGGCGATCCTTCTACTTCAGCCTTCCAAGTAGCTGGAACTACAGGTGCATGCCACCACATCCAACTAATTTTTTGATGTCTTATAGAGATGAGGTCTCACTAAGTTGCCCAGGTTGATCTCGAATCTGTGGGCTCAGGCAATCCTCACACCTCAGCCTCCCAAAGTGCTGGGATTATAGACTTGAGCCACCGTGCCTGGCTGGGAAGTTATTTTCTAATAAATAAAGTTATTTTCACATTGCAAACATGTTTATAATGTTTGTCTAGTAATTATCACCCTAAACCATTACCTGCTAAGTTACTATATTGTAACAAAGCACAGCTATAAATTAACTATAACCATAAAATACTTCTATTGCCTGTTATAAGGGGAATAACAGGATGCTGTAGCTTGAGTATCTATGTCCTCCTCTCCCCTGGTAAATTCATATGTTGAGTTCTAACCTCCCACGTGATGATGGTATGAGGAGGTGGGACCATTGGTGGTGATTAGGTTGAGGGTGGATATTCATGAATATGATTCGTGCCCAGGTAAAAGAGACTCTGGAGAGCTTCCTCTTCCCTTTTGCTAAGTGAGGACACAGTAAGAAGATGGCCATCTATGGACCGGGAAACTCATTCAGGAAGCAGGTTCTCACTAGACACCGACTTTGCTAAAATCTTGGACTTACCAGACTCCGTAGCTGTGATAAATAAATTTCTATTGTTTTTAAGCCAGCCAGATTAAGATTCAGGAGAGATACTTTGGAGATTGGCTTTCTCTTCAGAATATAAGCTTTATAGACAGCTATTAAAATGACTAAATTGAAAGGATTGATCTTATACCTGGACCTTATTTTAAGAATAGCATTATTTTGCATCTCCTATCATTATGGATTTGTTAGCCAAGATCCTGTCTTATCCAGATAATAAACATTTATTAAGCGATTACTCTACACAGGACAATGTGCCAGGACCTATTTATTGTGCTAGTCCCTTGTGTAAACCATCTCACAAACAAGGCAGGGGAAGAGACGAATACCAAAGCTTCCATGGGGCGAGCACGGTAGGTGCTGTGGGACATGCTATCGTGTCTCTCGTTAGTAGATTGAGAGTTCTGGCTAGCAAAGGCTGCTTTATTTTAGCAGTATCGACAGTGCTGGCCCTCTGTATCCATACAGCTTTGTTTAAAGTTTTAAAAGGCACTCAGGACCTCTGAGGAGAGAATTCACTTCTCACTGGGATGATGAGAGAAAATTCCCTGGAGGAAAGCAACATGTAAGCTGTGCCTTAGTCTGTTTGGTCTCCTGTAACAACATACTTAGACTGGGTAATTTATAAATAACAGAAATAACTGTTCCAGAGGCTGGGAAGTCCAAGGTCAAGGCACTGGCAGATTCAGTTTCTGGCAAGGGCTTGCTTCTGATTCATAGACAGCGACTTGTTGCTGTGTCCGTGCATGGTGGGAGGGGCAAGGAAGCTCCCTCAACCTCTTCTACAAGGGCTCTAATCTCCTGCATGAGGGAGGTGCCCTAGTGACCTGGTCAATTCCTGAAAGGCCCCTTAATACTATCACATTGTCATCAGGTTATAGCTAAGGACACCAGCTCTCGGACCACAGCGAGCTGGACCACAGAGGAACAGCGGAGGAGGCAGAGGCCGTCCCAGGGCTGAGGCCTGTGTGAACAAAGGGTGAGGTATGCAAAGGTTTGGAGAGCAGGGGTCTTGTAGGTGACGGAAGTGGTGTGAGGCTGGGAAGGCAGCTGGCGGGTAGCTTTGCCGGCCCAGCTCTGGGGTCTGGACCGGATTCAGCAGACTGTTGTTTCAGAAGCCTGCTCTTCTGGTCATGGCATGTCAGAATTGAGTGCGGGACTCGTCAGGAAGCTAGCCCTGAAGCTAGCCATAGTAGCCGAGGAATAGAAAGGAAGGGGCAGCTCTGGGAGCTAGTACGAAGGCAGAAGCAGCAGGATTCAGTGACTGGTTATTCAGAGCAGGCAGGAAAGGGGAGAAAGGAAAGGACTGGGGCAGGGAAGGGTGGCACCAGGTCAAGACTGCCTGGATGGCTCGGAAGTGAGGAGTTGTAGACATGGTGAAGTCGAAGGGCCCTTGAGCCCTCCAGGAACAACGCTCAGCACCGAGAGTCGGAAATGGGTGCCAAGACTTGGGAAGAAATTGGGGCTAGAGGTCAAACTTGAAAGCTATTTGCCTAGAGGTTTGGTCAAAGATGTAACAGTGGACAAGTTCTCCAGAGAAGGGTCTATAGTGACAGCAATTCAATGAGCAAGTGATAGAAACCCTCTCACCCTGGCTTCATTAAAGGGGAGTATGTAGGGAGGGTGTACAAGTCTGGGACTCACTGAGCACTGGTGGAAAGGCTACAGAAAGCAGGCCTCAGAGGCTGGGCCTCTCCCCATCTTGTCAGCTCTTCCTCCATGTCTTCTTTCAGCGGGTTTTCTTTTTCTTCTGCAGGCGGGCTCCATCTAATAGGGCCCGATGCTGCCAACAGCCCCATAAGATTCTTGCTGTCTTGGTTACACAGAGTCCAACTATCTGTGCTAAGGAAGGACTCCAACTGTCCCTGCTTGGGGCACATGCCCACTCCTAGGGCCCATCTCTTTGCCAAAGGAACACCAGGCCTAGGTAGTGTGGCTCCTCCTGAGACCAGGGAGCAGGTCAGCTACCGGAGGGAGCAGGCTAGTGGTACTGCTCGCGGGAACAGAACAGTAATGACACCAGGTCTCAGCCTGAGGCTAGTAAGTCCTTGTTATATTGCTGGAGGAAGATGGCGATCCAGGGAAAACACGGAGGAATGTCCAGAGAGATGGTGAGGGCAGGATGGGACCCCAACACTGAAAGAGGAGAGTTTTAATAAGAAAGAGGAGTCCTGGAAGCTAAGAGCAAGCAGAAAACCAGTTATGGGCTTATCTTGGAGATGCTGTGAGTTCCATTTCAGACCACTGCAGTAAAGCTAATATCACAATAAAGCAAGTCTCACAAATGTTTTGGTTTCTCAGTGCATGTAAAAGTTATGTTTTTCCTATGTGTAGTCTATTAAGAGTGCAGAAGCATGTCTAAAAAAAAGTACAAATCTTAATTAAAAAATACTTTATTGCTAAAAAATGCCAGCGATCACCTGAGCCTTCAGAGAGTCCTACTCGTTTTGCTGGTGGAGGGTCCTGCCTTGATGCCGATGGTGGCTAACTGACCAGGGTGGTGGCTGCTGAAGGTTGAGTGACTGTGGGAGTCTCTCACTCTGGCACCCAGGCTGGATTGTGGAGTGCAATGGCATGATCATGGCTCACTGCAGCCTGGACCTCCTGGGCTCAGGAGATGCTCAGGATGATGAGGTCTCATTATGTTGCCCAGGGTGGTCTTGAACTCCTAGGCTCAAGCCGTCTTCCTGCCTTGGCCTCCCAAAGTGCTGGGATTACAGGCATGAGCCACCACACCCAGCTGGTGATTTCTTCCGGTTTTTTTTTTGAGTTGAATTCTCACTCTTTTTGCCCAGGCTGGAGTGCAGTGGCATGCTCACGGCCACCACAGCCTCGACCTCAGTCTTCCAAGTAGCTGGAATTACAAACGCATGCCACCATGCCCGGTTAATTTTTGTGATTTATTGTAGAGACAAGGTCTCACCAAGTTGCCCAGGCTGGTCTTGAATTCCCAGGCTCAGGCAATCTTCTCACCTCTGCCTCCCAAAGTGCTGGGATTACAGGCTGAGCCACCACCCCTGTCCAGTAATTTCTTAAGATAAGAGAACTGACTTTATTGCATTGACTAGCTCTTCCTTTCACAAAAGATTTCTCTGTAGCATGTGATGCTGTTTGACAGCATTTTGCCCACAGTAGTACTTCTTTCAAAATTGGAGTCAGTCCTCTCAAATCCTGCCACTGCTTATCCACTAAGTTTACATTGTCATTTAATAATGTTCATATTGTCTTCACCAGGAGTAGATTCCATCTTGAGAAATCACTCTCTTTGCTCATTCATAAGAAATAGCTCCTCATCTGTTCAAGTCTGATCATGAGATTGTGGCAATTCAGTCACATCTTCAGACTCCACTTGTAGTTCTAGTTCTCTTGCTACTTCCACCCCATCTGCAGTCACTTCCTCTATGAAGTCTTGAACCCTCAGAGTCATTCATGAGGCTTGGACTCAACTTCTTCCAAAGTCCTGTGACTGCTATTATTTTGACCTCCTCCTCCCATGAATCACAACTCTTCCTAATGGCGTCTAGCATACTGAATTCTTCCTAGAAGGTTTTCTTTTCTTTTCTTTTCTTTTTGAGTTGGAGTCTCACTCTGTCGCCCAGACTAGAGTGCAGTGGCCACTACCGGCCACCGCAGCCTCGACCTGCTGGGCTCCGGCGATCCTTCTACCTCAGCCTTCCAAGTAGCTGGAACTACAGGCGCGCGCTACCACGCCCGGCTAATTTTTTGATTTATTATAGAGATGAGGTCTTGCCAAGTTGCCCAGGTGGGTCTCGAACCTGCAGGCTCAGGCAATCCACTCACCTCAGCCTCCCAAAGGCGCGGGATTACAGGCTGAGCCACCGAGCCCGGCTCCTGGAAGGTTTTCAATTTACTTTGTCCAGATCCATCAGAAGAATCTCTATCTATGGCAGCTATAGCCTTATGAAATGTTTTTTTTTTTAATGTAAGTATTTTATTTATCACTGAAGAAAAAACAGCAGCAAGTTCTGTGTTGGCTTCAATGAGATCAAATAGTTAATCTTTAATGTAGCTACTGCACTCCAAAATTGAAGTCAACACAGTCATTACTACAAGTTACTTTTTGAAAGAATCTATCCTGAAAAGAAAGAAAATTAGGAAATTTAAACAATTCCTCCAAATCACACATTGATAAATATTGTCATATTTAAAATGCTTGAAAGGCATGAATTCTCCATTAATGTGAAATGTATTTTTCAAATAATAAGACTTGAAAGTCAAAATAACTTCTTGATTTATGGGCTGCAGAATGATGTTGTGCTAGCAGGTGCGAAAGCAACATTATTAGTCTCCTTGGACATCTCCATCAGGGCTCTTGGGTGACCAGGTGCATGTCAGTGGGCAGTAATACTTTGAAAAGACTCTTTTTTCTGAGCAGTAGGTTTCAACAGTATGGTTACTCTCAGTAAACCATGATGTGTTGTCATCCAGACTCTGTTGTCCTATTTGTACAGCATAGGCAGAGGAGATTTAATTCTTAAGGGCCCTAGGATGTTTGGAATTGGTAAATGAGCATCGGCTTCCCCTTAGAGTTGCCAGCTGCATTCGCCCCTAACAAGAGAGCCAGTCAGTCCCTTGAGTCTTTGAAGCCAGGCATTGACTTCTCCTCTCTAGCTATGGCAGCTTCTTCCAATAGAAGACTACTTCGTCGGCTTTGAGAATCTGTTTAGTGTAGCCACCTGCATCAGTGACCTCAGCAAGATCCTCTGGGTAACCGGCTGCAGCTTCTCCATCAGCACTTGATGCTTCATCTTGTACTTTTTTTTTTTTTGAGTTGGAGTCTCACTCTGTCACCCAGACTGGAGTGCAGTGGCTCCGGCGATCCTTATGCCTCAGCCTTCAAAGTAGCTGGAACTACAGGCACGTGCTACCATGCCTCACTAATTTTTGATTTATTGTAGAGACAAGGTCTCACCAGATTGTCCGGGCTGGTCTTGAACTCGTGGGCTCAGGCAATCCACTCACCTCAGCCTCCCACAAGTGCTGGGATTATAGGCTGAACCACCAACCCTGGCCTACCTTGTACTCTTATATTACGGAGACAACTTCTGTCCTTAAACTTCATGAACCAACACCTGCTGGCTTCCATCTTTCCTTCTTCCTTCCTCTCTCAGCCTTTGTAGAACCAAAGAGAGTTAAGATCTTGCTAATCAATCGGACTTTGGCTTAAGGGAATGTTGTGACTGGGTTGATCTTCTACCTAGACCATTCAAACTTTCTCTGTATTAGCAATAAGCCTTTCTTATTAGTCCAATTTACTGGAATAGCACTTTTAATTTCCATCAAAAACTTTTCCTTTGCATTCACAGCTTGGCTAACTGGCACAAGAGGCCTAACTTTCGGCTTATCTCGGCTTTCGACAGCCCTTCCTCGTTAAGCTTAATCATTTCTAGGTTTTTTTTTTTAGGTGGAGTCCCACTCTGTCACCCAGGCTTGAGTGCAGTGGCATACTCATGGCCACCCCAGCGTCGACTTACTGGACTCCGGTGATCCTTTCACCTCAGCCTTCCAAGTAGCCAGAACTACAGGTGCACGCTATGACGCCTGGCTAATTTTTGATTTATTGTAGAGACCAGGTCTCGCCAAGTTGCCTGGTCTGGGTCTCAAACCTGCGGGCTCAGGCAGTCCACTCGCCTCGACCTCCCAAAGTGCTGGGATTACAGGCTGAGCCACTGAGCCCGGCCTACTTCTAGCATTTGATTTAAAGTGAGAGATGTGCAACTCTTCCTTTCACTTGAATACTTAGAGGCTATTGCAGGGTTATTAACTGGCCTAATTCCAATACAGTTGTGTCTTAGGGAATAGGGAAGTGCCAGGAGAGAGTGAGCAATGGGAATTGGCTGTTCAGTGGAGCAGTCAGAACACACACAACCTCATCAATTAGGCTCATCATCTTATACGGGTGTGGTCATGATGTCCCAAAACAATTACAATAGAAACACTAAAGATCATTGATCACCACAACTGACTTAGTAATAACTGAAAGTCTGAAATAGGGTGAGAATTACCAAAATGTGACACAGAGACACAAAGTGAGCAGTGCTGTTAGAGAAACGCTACTGACAGACTTGCTAGAGGCAGGGTGGCCACAAACCTGCAAGTTGTAAAAAATGCATTATCTGTGAAGCGCAAGAAAGTGATGGGCAATAGGATGAGGCACATCTGTACATATGTCGTTTTTTTATGGGCACTAAAAGACTTGACTGCTAAAAATAATTTCTACCAATCTTTTCAAGTTTCTCACTTGTTTGGGTTAAAGCAAGAGTGACCTATATAGCTATACAGGGGAGAGAATCATTGGGTTTTTATTAGTTATTCAGATCAATTCAACAGACCCTTTTTTTTTTTTTGAGTTGGAGTCTCACTCCGTCACCCAGACTGGCATGCAGTGGCACATTCACGGCCACACCAGCATCAACCTGCTGGGCTCTGGCAATCCTTCCGCCTCAGTCTTCCAAGTACCCGGAACTACAGGCATGCACTACCACGTCTGGCTAATTTTTTGATTTATTGTAGAGATGAGGTCTTACCATGCTGCCCAGGCTGGTCTTGAACCCGTGGGCTCAGGCAATCCTCTCGCCTCGGCCTCCCAAAGTGCTGGGATTACAGGCTTGAGCCACTGCACCCGGCCATCCCCACTCTCTGTGCTAGGCATGAGGTGCTGGGAGTGTAAAAATGAAGACATGTGGTTCTTCCTCTGAAGGCTATGAGATAAAGGACAGCATGAGACTTATAGTGCAGCACGACAGGGCTGTGTGAATGAGTTCAGTGAACATGTATTGAGCACTTACTGTTTGTCTCACCAGTGCTGGGCATAAGGTTGTTCAAGACTCAGCCTTCCACCTGGTCACTTACCTCTCATCACATCCATCCCTTGCATTGAGGCTGCTTGTGATGTTGGTCTCTTCTGCCCTGGTCTAAGGATCATGTGGGCAGGAATGTGTCTGCCTTGGCTTTCACTGAAGGTCAGTCCCACTAAAGCTTAGATGCTCCCGTCAAGTATTTGCCAAGGATTTGACGGTAACCAAGACTTAGCCCTGACATGGTTGTGACAGGTCACATGGCTCTGATTATGACAAGGTTTTCCTGAGAATGCAAAAAATCTACAAAATGACTTGTTTCTCTCTTATATTCTTCTTAGATGATGTTATGATGCCAGAGGCAAAGCAAATGATCATTTGGAAATATCCAGTGGGTCTCAGTACCAGCCTATTTCTATTATTTGCTACCAGTGAAAATGTCCAGAAAATACGGTTCTATCATCTTGTAGGTGTGGGGGCCCGCCCCGCGAGGGTCGTGGGATGTGTTGAAGGAGAGACGGATAGGCGAATGACGATTATATATTGGACATTTGTTTTTTGAATAGATGACGATTTAATGTTAGTTAATATAGTTTTTATATTATTTTTGAAGGGGCAAGACAAAGAAAACTTTTTTACATTTATATTTTTTAAAAGTTATCAGTTAGTGGTCTTAGTAGTGAACAAACTAAGATTCTCATAGGCTTTAGTAGTAAATAAACTAAGATTTTTATAGGCATTTAGACAACGTTTTATTTATAAAGCCAATAAAGACATTTTTAGTCTAATGTCTCAAATTATAAATGTTTTAAGAAAGTTTTTTTAAGTGTATATTTTTTTATGTGTCAGGAATTTTTTTATCTTAGGCTCTTATGTTTTTTAGAGTCTTGTGATTGTCTTTCTTGTCTAGATGTTTTTGTTACTTTTCTCTTAGCTTGTAGTGTTTGTTTTTAAAGAGAATTTAAAAGAAGTTTTTAGTAATGTTTTTTAGGCCTCTCAAGGTTATTTTTTGTTTTAGTTGATTTGTCATAAAAGTGTCTGATTATTATATTATGAGTTTAGTGAAAATTTATTTTATAAATGTTAACTTAGAGTTTTAACTATAGAATTAAGTAGAAATCTTAATATTAATTTTTATCTTAAGTTAGTGAAAGTAGTGTTATAAATCATTGATATAACTTTTAGATAAGTGTTAGAACTTATAATGAATTTATAATGAATGTATTATAAACTTGTGTTTTTAAAAATCTTTATGTTTAAACACTAAATTGTATAATCTTAAATCTAATAAGGAGTGAATATACTTATATCATTTATACTTAAGTAATATCTAGTAACTTATAACCAAGTGAAAGAAAGCATTTTTGATGTGTTTTAGAGTTTAACCCTTGCATATGTTAGAAAAGGCCAAGTGGCATAGTGGCAAAATGGAAAAATAAACCATGATATTTTCAGGTTAGCTGTGATTTTTTGTATAAACATGCCATCTTTTTTTTTTTACGACTGTACAGAATTTTTTTAACTGTATCAACAGCAAAGACAGAAGACAGAAGGGCCTCAGCTGTCTGGGCTCGCTTTGCGGCCGGGGGTCCTCAGCGCACCTGGACTTTGTCATTAGGTAGGCCTCCAAGGCTGGCTCCCAACATGTAGGTATTAACTTACCTAATTCTCACAACAACCCTGTGAGAGGTAGGTAGAACTTTACATTTTACAGATGGGTTCACTGAAGCCCAGAAGGGTTAAATAACTTGTCGAAGGTTACACAGCTGGGAAACAGCTGAGCTGGGACTTGAACATAGGTGGTGGGGCTCCAAGGTGCAGCTCCACAGCTGCTGTGCTATGCTCCCTCTCTGATGGTGCTGACAGGCACGTCTCCCGTGATGCCTCAGTGAAAGCCAGTGCTTCCATTCAAGTCCCTTTTTCCTTTTCCCCAGCGTTCCCTCTCTTGCGAAGCTCACCCTTTCCGAAGTTCCTGGCTTCAAAATATGGGGAATTTTCAAAAGAAAATCAAGCCAAAATCTGACCTTAGTCAAGAACAAAGGGCTCTTTCTCTTGCTTTGTCTCCAACTCATTTCATCCTCGGTGTTCTACATCTAGATTGCCTTCCTCTCCAAAACAGAAAAAAAAAAAGCTATATCTGAAAATACCTTATCTGCCCCGACTATATGAGATAAATCCCCAATATCCCCTGCTATTCCTTGAGAAATGTGGGTCATGATTACAACAATAAGCTGGACTTGGGCTTAGGCAGGCCCTTTTTGACCCACTTCTCGCTTATGGAATCACTTCCACTTACCTGCTGGCTGTTCCACAGGCTTTTCCCGCTTAGGAATTCACATACTATTTATCAGCATGACACCAACACCCAGGCTCAAGATGGAACTTGTTGTGGAGCCACCTGTATTTCCCACGGTCTACTTGTACAGTGATTTCTCCTCTTGAGGGCCCATAGGGAACCTCTGCAGATGAACTTCCTCCCCTGGGAGGCAGGCGGCCTCCACCACTAACCTGACAGTCAATCCTTTCCCAAACCCAGTCCAGGCTGCCTGGTGCCAGCCTCAAGCTTGCCTCCGGGATCAGTGTCAGGCGTCTGGGGCCTGGCTTCACAGAACAGCCCCTGCCTCTGTGCCCTTCCTCTGTGGTTGTGTCCACATCACCTTTAGAACTACCTAGAAAAGTGTCAGCGTCTGCAGACGGTGATAGAGGCTGACATGGGACTGTCCCCTGTGCTCTGTCTCTGCTTCCCATCAGGAACGTTTTTATTGTTTGGCAATCAGTCTCAATAACCATTACAAGCAAGCCATAAAAAAAAAGCCATGGGGCAATGGCAGTTCAGTGAGAGAGAGAGAGAGAGAGAGAGTGTGTGTGTGTGTGTGTGTGTGTGAGTGAGATTTGTGGGGAACATGGAAAAAATTTTCTTTTTTATAAAGGGAAGGTGTTTGCGGTTGAATGTACGGACATGAGCCACAAAACCCATCAGCTGCCTCCAGATACCCCAAGAGAGACGAAGGAGAGCTTTGTACCCACACCTGAGAGAGCCATTGTGCCTCTGCCTTCATGGGGCAGAAAGGTCACGCTGTAACTGGAGATGTTGCTCTGATGACACTATGCAATACCAGTGGATTCCAAGTTCCAGCTGCTCTATCCCAGCGGGTGGGATTGGTCTATGCCAACCTCAGCGATGGGTTAGATAACAGTAGGTGTGCCAACACCGCCTTTGTGTGGCTTTCCTTCAGGGAACATCCCACCCACTCTGAATCCCCAGGAGAGCTGCTGCCTTCACTGCTTTTCAGCTCCGCCCCTGCTCCCTTTCTCCCCAGAATCCGATGCCTCTCCTGATGACCCCAGCTGCCTGCTTTGGTCTCTGCCTCTTGGAATGCCGTCTCCAGTGTGGGCCCCCTGAGAATCCGCTCCCAGGATCTCTGGCCCAGGCCTTCTGGTTGCTAACAAAGCATGCGTGCTGGCTCTTGGCTGTCTGCCCTGCTGTGACCTGTTGGGCAGGGCACTAAAATATTCTCCAGTCAGCATTTCAAAGAGAGATTAAGGTCAAATAAAGCCTTTAGTTTAAATGGCTCAGTTAATCCAGGAGCGAATCACACTGAGGTTTGAGGCCATGTGAAATGGCCACGGTCTTTTTTTGAGTCAAAATCTCACTCTGTTGCCTAGGCTGGAGTGCAGTGGCACACTCACAGCCACCACAGCCTTGACCTGCTGGACTCAGGCAGTCCTTCCACCTCATCCTTCCAAGTAGCTGGAACTACAGGCACGCACCACCATGCCCAGCTAATTTTTTGATTTATTGTAGCGATGAAGTCTCACCAAGTTGCCCAGGCTGGTCTCGAACCCGCGGGCTCAGGCAATCCTCTCATCTCGGCTTCCCAAAGTGCTGGGATTATAGGCATGAGCCACCACACCTGGCCAGACCACAGTCTTAAAAGCAAATGCAAGCATGAAAAGCAGCACGTACTCCTTCCACTGAGTGGGGAAACATGTGCGTGCCCACATGTAGACAGTCATTTGATTTCTTGAGGCCTTAGTTTTCCTATCAAAAGGGACAGTGGACCAGTGGCCCAGATCTCAACTTGGACATTTGGACCGGTGATCTATTATCATTTTTATGGCTTCAGTCAGCTAAGGGGATTGAAAGTTTCTTCGAGATTATTATGCTAAACCATGAATGGTGGGGCTGTCCTTGTCTTGCATCTGCTGGAGATTTGCTGAGAGCGTGGGGTAGGCTGCCAGCTTGGCCTGCAGTGAAATGTCTGAATGCTTCCTAAAACCTGCCTATTGGAAATGTATCTATCTATGTTTAACCTGTGCTAGATTCATAGCATGTCAATCTAAGCAAAAATGGCTATGTTGAGGCAAAATGTGAACTAAGTTCATTCCAAGTTTCTTGGAGTCCCTCTTTTCATGTGTATAAACTGGATCTGAGAGTTTGACACCAAATTCAGGCTCATCATTTGTTTCCACTGGAATTAACTCAGAAATCAGGGACCCTTTGCTTGTGGGCCTGTTTTAGTTAGCAGTGGTACGTGCAGTAATTATAGTGACCGTGGCCTTAGTCCACGATGACTTAGACTCAGTCACTCAGTCAGCGCACAGGGAATGCTCAGCTCTCGGGGTGAGACGACCTCACCACAAGCACTGGTAGGGCACTCCACACACACGGGGCAAGGTGGGCAATGCCCACGGGGTAGGCTGGGCACAAACTGGTTGCATGACAGGCTCGGCACCTGCTCATTGCATGCATCATTTTTCATGTTCAGCAGGCCCATGCTGTTCTGGGAAGGGCTTTGGGAAGGAGATAACTTAAGAGGGACAGGGCAGGGAGTGAGGCACAAAGTAATTTCCTGGGATACTCCTATCACTTATAATATCCTCCCCAGGCAAACTCACTGGACTTTCCCTTCAATCAGCAGCTTCTGAACTCTCAATTCTTCAAAGCCTTTTTGATGGTATTACACAAGTAATGGTGGTTTCCCTCCACACCCACATTCTTTTTTTTTTTTTTTTTTTTGAGTCGTAGTCTCACTCTGTTGCCCAGGCTGGAGTACAGTGAAATGCTCACGGCCACTGCAGCCTTGACCTGCTGGGCTCAGGTGATCCTTCCACCCCAGCCTTCCTTCCAAGTAGCTGGAACTACAGGTGTGCGCCACCACGCCCAGCTAATTTTTTGATTTATTGTAGAGATGGTCTTGCCATGTCGCCCAGGCTGGTCTCAAACCCCTGGGCTCAAGGTAATCCTCTCGCCTCAGCTTCCCAAAGTGTTGGGGTTACAGGCTTGAGCCACCACACCAGGCCCACATCCACCTTCTAATACTCCCACCATCACTAAGCTCCTGTCTCAATCCGTAGATTTCTCTTTGCCTGAACACTTCATAAATAAGTCACTTTTTTACTGGCATTGACGAGCCTCTGACTAGGTCACTACTGTGTAGTCACTGCTGGCCATGCACAAGGACTCGCATGAAACCCCTGGGCAACGGGGACTGCCACCTTCCCCACCGTACCCTTGAGAAAGCTGAGGGTTAGCAAGGCTGGCGGCCTTGCTCAGGATCACCCACTGGGTGTGACAGAGCTGGGGCTCCAGTAGTGGCTGGGCTCCAGAGCCCATGCACTTGACCACAACCCAGCATCCCCACCGCGAGTTCTCACCACGCCCCAGCACAGGGCAACGTGTGCAGGCCACCAGAACAAGCTGTTCCTCCTGCCCATGATGGGCTTTGGGAGGGGAAGGCAGAAATACGTGCTGCAAAGGACACACAGTTCCAACCCGTGGCACAGGCTGGAAGGTGCGGCCAGGCCCAGAAAGCAGTCCCTGGATGGGGAACTATTTTATCTTTCAATTCACCTGGCTAACATGGATTGTTGTGTATTAAAATGATGACGCAGACTTTGAAAACTAGGGAAAAGTGCCTTTGACACACACACACACACACACACACACACACACACACAAATGGTTGTATACCTTCAAATTAAATTTCAGAGCCTGTTTTCTCATTTGCATCCCTGATAGGCGGGAGATATTTGGATGCCTCTTGGTTCATTTTTGTTTTTCTCTTATTGTCTGTTCTTGAGGGTGAATTCAGCTTCCTATAGCAGCTCACTTCATTACTTCCCAAGGCATTGACGCTGATATAAAATTCTTTTAATTAACCCTAAGGAGGAAGAACAACCCCTTCAACTGATCCACCCCTCCTATACCTGTTAAGCTACTCTGGCTGCAGTAGTCAGCAAAACCAGCCCAAGAAACAGACAAACCCCAAATCCGCCCAGCCCTTAGGGTCATCCCTGAACAGTTGTTTGATTGATGTGTAATGTTTTGACTTGGCTGCTCAAGCCAACGACAGTAGTGACACTATTTGATCTTATAGACAAAGTCTAAAGCTTCACTGATGTCTTTAGGTGTCGATAGTAACAAAAGCCTTGTATTAGTGTCATGATCAATACGCTGCTTAGGAACAGATCTAGACAGACTTTTTTTTTCCTATACAAATCTACTCAGAATGAGACAGTTGGAAACCGTGGGAACCCCACTGAGCACTCCTGCTGCCACTGAGGGGGGGTGGTGGTGGGGACGATCCCAGCAGGACTCCAGCAGCCCTTACGCTTTCTTAGAAACACAAACATTGCAAGCTCTGCACAGACTGCTGCACGATACCCAACATCCTGTGGTCAGTTAAACAGAGACACTGACTGCCCATCCTTGATATGTTAAATATTTGGGGATTTTTTTGTTTTTTGCTTTTCTTTGATTTTGTTTTGAGTTAGAGTCTCACTCTTTGTCGCCCAGGCTGGAGTGCAGTGGCACCCTCACGGCCACCGCAGCCTTGACCTGCTGGGTTTAGGCGATCCTTCCGCCTCAGCCTTCCAAGTAGCTGGAACTATAGGTGCACGCCACCATGCCCGGCTAGTTTTTGCAGTTTATTGTAGAGATGAGGTCTCACCAAGTTACCTAGGCTGGTCTCGAATCCCAGGTAATCCTCTCGCCTTGGCCTCCCAAAGTGCTGGGATTACAGGCTGAGCCACTGCACCCAACCTGTTTTTTGTTTTGGTTTGTTTGTTTGTTTGTTTTGGAGTCTTACTCTGTTGGAGTGTCACTCTGTTGTCCAGGCTGGAGTGCAGTGGCAGTCTCACGGCCACCCCAGCATCAACCTGCTGGGTTCCAGTGATCTTCTATCTCAGTCTTCCAAGTAGCTGGAACTATAGATGCGTACTTCCACGCCCAGCTGCTTTTTTTGTTTGTAGAGACGAAGTCTCACCAAGTTGTCCGGGCTGGTCTCAAACCCGCAGACTCAGGTAATCCACTCATCTCATCCTCCCAAAGTATTGGCATTACAGGCTGAACCACCGAGCCTGGCCCTGTTTTTGTTTTTTTTGAGTTGGAGTCTCACTCTGTTGCCCAAGCTGGAGTGCAGGACTCGTTCACAGCCACCACAGCCTTGAACTACTGGGTTCAGGTGATCCTTCCACCTCAGCCTTCCAAGTAGCTGGAACTACAGGCGTGCGACACCACTCCTAGCTAACTTTTTGATTTATGGTAGAGATGAGGTCTCACCAAGTTGCCCAGGCTGGTCTCAAACCCGTAACCTCAGGCAATCCTCTCACTTTGGCCTCCCAAAATCCTGGGATTATAGGGATGAGCCACCGTGCCCGGATCTCTGGCCCTAAATATTTAGCTTTTAAGGCCAGCTGATATTTCAGAAAGCAGAGATTCTACATCAAGGATGTCTAGGCTTGGACATGACTTAGTCTCTCTTATGAAACAGAAGCACATCTGCCCTTCTAGGATATAACATTATCGTCCCAGGAATGGAATTCTGAGCATATTGCCAGGAAAAAAAATGAGTATCGTGGGTAACAAATGGAGTCCTCCTTTTCCTTATCAGCCAGATACACTCATATAAAAAATTAAAATAAAAGGTTTGCAGTGCAAGAAATTGGTTCAGGTGTATTTTCTCATAATTATTAATGAACCAGGAGGTAAACTATAGCACTGGATTATTTAAATTACCTAGGCACTTTTTGCAGAACATTAATCTGAGAAGGGTAAATTAGATTTTGAAGTGAGTTAGGTATTCAGGTCTCCCTCCCTGCCACCTTCCAAGTGGGGAGAGACAGGTGGACTATGTGCCTCTAAGCCAAGGAGGAACCTCCATGTGCCTGTGGAGCTCTTCAGGGTGGTCTCTGCCCATCTTGCTGTGCCTGGGAGGGTGGAAGGCAAATTAAGAGGGCTTCCATCATGAAATTCAGCCCTTGAAGTCCTGACTGGGGAACTCTGGGCTGGCTTAGACCAGCTTCACTTTGTCCTGACAGTGTCAACTCCACTTTGCCCTGGAGGGGAAACTGTTGTTCGCCCTCTGCGCGGACCTGAGGCTTACTTGGGTCTCTGGAGCAATTTCTGGACTTGAAGTTGCTTGGATTTGCCATCCTGCTGTGCGGAGGGGAAGGGCGTGTTTTTAAAGAATATGTTAATCTCTAACTCCAATACCAGGCATAGAGTTGGCACACAACAAGTTGTCGAGTTGAGCTGAATCCAGGGGAAGATACACTTGCTCTTTGTGGTACTATATCCTAATGAAGCAGATATGGCCCTGCCGCCTGTCTGCCGCAAATGTGTCTACCAGAGCCAGGGATAACGAAAGAGGAAGGGGAGTAAGGTAGGGGGGTGAAGACTCTCTGACCACGCCCTGCCAAGACTCTCCTCCTGCCTTCCCTCTCCTCTGGGTGGGGTGGACTGCACTACACTGGTTCACACGAGGGCCAGGGTGTTCCCGCTATGAGTCTGCAGTGCCAGGAGTAGTGCCTGGTGCACTGTTCAATGACTGTCTTGAGAATGCATTGATAGGCAAGGATGGGGAACCTCAGGTTGCTGCAGCCTGGGCAGTGCCCTCCACAGTCCTGGACATGGAGCACAGAGACCCAGACATCCAGCCTTCTACCCTTTGGCCATCCCAGAGCCTGGGACTGACTCTGTCCTGGCTTGCTGCTTCTCCTCAGGTGGTTGCCAAACTGTCTTCTCTTGGACAGTCGTTGTAATGAGTTCTAACTGCAAGCCGTTCTGTGTGCTTCTAAATCTCATTTGCAAACTGAGCATGCATTCATTATGCGTGAACACTGCCTGGAACTCATGCTTGCTAGACTTAGCTCGTCCTTAGGGCCTTCTTCCTCATTTTCCTACAAATGCTTCAGTGTACTTGATAATGTGTTGGGAGAGCGCCACTTCTGCCAGGATGAACTGAGGAAAGTCCCTGCATACGCTATTCCTCCTCGTCAGTGGCCTACAGGAATGCCGCCGATCCTTTCCTCACCCGCCCACCTCGTGCCGTGTCTGCCTGCCTTCCAAGCTTGGAGGCCGTTGGGGTATCTGACTTGTCTTTCATTCAGCGCTGGGCCACCCTGCACCTGTGCCAGAGTCACTTGTTCAATCAGCTTTGGGGGTTAGGGTGAACCCAAAGTGAGATTCGTGCCAAGGGACCTGCAGATGATACAGCTGCAGGTCTGGGTTGATCAGGCTCAGTCAGAAGGGCATTGTCATCGGAGCCAGGTACACCCACGTTCCAGTCCCGGCTTTGCATCTCCTAAGCTATATAAGTTTGGGGGAGTTACTTAACTTCTTTGCAGCTATCCTTATTTTTTTAACCTCATTCTTGAACAGAGGAGAAAGCCTCAGTTTTACGGGGTTGTAAGAATTGATGACAGGGGGTGCCTGGCACCTCATAGGGAGTGCTATAGATTAAAATAGCTGTTATTAGCAGTAGGGACTTGCTGAGAGGCTACATTGAATGTCTGAAGCTGGCGGGTCTTCTTCTTAGTTGCATGATCTATGGCTTTGGCCAACAGTTTTTAGTTTTCTACTGTCATGAAGAAACCCAAGAGGACAGAATTCTAAGTTTGCTTTGTAAAATAAAGTGTTACTAGTTCATTCTGCTCTGCTATGTACTGGCAGCATTTGTAGACTATTCATTTTAACACTATTTTGTACCAAAATACTGTTACAAAATAGTCTTGCTTTTTTTCTCACTTTGCATAGTCCATTTCATTAAAATTCAGCAATTCTAAATCAGAATAGCATCTAACAGATCCCATTTAAAGTGTTTGCTACTAATTCAAACATTTATGGCATATTAGTCAAATCCTCAATATTTAGTTAATAAAGTCACATTACCCTGTTCAGTTATTAAAATAAATAGGTGAATGTGTATCATTAACTTTTTTTTTTTGAGTCGGAGTCTCACTCTGTCACCCAGGTTGGAGTGCAGTGGCACGCTCACGGCCACCCCAGCATCAACCTACTGGATTCTGGCGATCCTTCCTCCTCAACCTTCCAAGTAGCCGAAACTACAGGAGCATGCTACCATGCCCAGCTAATTTTTTATTTATTGTAGAGATGAGGTCTCGCCAGGTTGCCTAGGGTGATCTAGAACATGTGGGCTCAGGCAATCCACTTGCCTTGGCCTCCCAAAGTGTTGAGATTACAGGCTGAGCCACTGAGCCTGGCCATTATATTTTTTTAGCAAAATAATTCTGTCCTGTATTGCTCTTTCTCTTGCATAGTGGTTGAATTTAAATAACTTGTATAAAAGTGTTTTGTTTACTATGTGTTACTGAAAAAAATGCTCTTTAATTAGCCAGTTGAGACAAGTGGAGTAAGATAATAGTTTATAAAGTTTTAATAGTCCCAAGATTGGCCCAATAGCTATATGGGTCATGATTCTGTGATTTTAAATCAATTTTAATCTTAAAGGCAACAAATATGTCCTTATTTTATAATCTTCACAAAGCAGAAGAATATATATACAAAGTGAAATTCTCTCCTCGTTCGCCCCCCGATTCCACTCTCCTCTCCAGAAGACTGTCGGCAGTCTGGTGTCTATCTTTCAAGATCCTTGTCTTCTGTTTTTGTTCACTCCACAGATGGGCATATACCCCATGTATTCTTCAGGTGGCTTTATTTTTTACAGTATGTTTTGGAGAGCTCTATACATTGCTATTTTTTGAAAAACCCGAGTCCCCTTCTGTAGTTCAGATCAGCTTTTCCCAGGCACTTAGGGTTCCTGCTGTTTGAGCTCAGGACTGTGGTGTCTGGGCAGGGCAACTCCCAAGGCTCTGGGGCACCTTGGACTTTCCTATGAGTGAGTTTTCCACGAGGGCGCAGACCTCAGAGCTTTATCATGGCTTTATGCTAGGATGGTTGCCTCAGAGGGAAACACCTGTCTGCTAGGAAAACCCAGGGAGCTGTGAAGCCCCAGCCAATGTTGGTTATCTACAACTCAGCTCCTCTGTCCAAATACTACATAGTTCTTTTGAAAAAATTATGCTAATTGGCTGTGTGTTCCCTGCCTACTTCCTAGGCTGTCCTCTGCCATCAACACAATATGTATGGTCAGATCCTGCCAGTAAGTTCTAAGAACCCAAACCAGCTCCCATCTCTTTCCAGATATGCTCAGAAGTAACCCAGACTTAAAACCTTGTAAGGAACACAAAAGCTTTGTTTCTGCTAAAAAGTTGGCTTTTTTAATTGGTTTCTTTTCTGTTTATTAATCTTGCCTGTTTATTAAACACAGGTTTGATTGCTCAGTCTTTGCAAGCAGGATACAAAGAGGAAGAGATTTGGAATATTTAACCATGCATAGCCCTGAACTCAGACCTGGTAAATATTGGACGGTGTTGACTGGAACACAGGTGCTGAATGCACAACCTTGTGGGGCTAGACAGGCATTTCCATTGTGGGGTGGAGTCTCAATTCTGGCTTCACTCAACTACTTGATATCAAGGTTGTGCTTTTGATTTGAGTTCCACTGAAAGGGATTGACTTATCCTGTTTAGAGTATGGGTAAACTGTCCTGTTAACTTTATTAAATAACTGTCAAATATTTTCAGTCATTGCTTTTTTCACGCAAAAGGGACAATTCACATCATGATCTTTTAAAAAAAATCAAAAGTAGACCATCAGACGGATGGCTGGGAGTCATGAAGAACGAGTCCTGCATCCCAATTCATCAAATGCCAACCTGAAATGGTCTGGCAAGCGTGGTTGGGAAGCGTCTGTGGCTTCAGCAGGGAGCAGCCAGGGAGCCTGAGAGGAGACAGACATGCAGAGATGGAGAGGCTCAGAGCTACATCCTCACCAGTCAGAACCGTCGCTAGGGAGGGTGACCAACGGGTGTGCTGGGCAGCTGGAGAGAGCCTTTCTCCTGTCCTTCGAGCACTGGGAAAAGAGAAGAGGGGTCACAGGTGGTAGGACTGCTGGTTTGCCAGATGGCAAGTTGATGAACAGCCCAGAGACAAAGTTCAGGAGCAGCACACAGGGGGCCAGGCCCAAAGTTCAGGAGCAGCACGCAGGGGGCCAGCTCTGACAAGACACAACATGGCCCGAGTACAATGGTCCCTGTGTAGACAGACGTCATGAAGGTGCATCCAGCTTTCCTCTCTGGTCTGTAGGTTTTACAAATTAGCCCTTAAAAAGCACATTCAATACAGAAATTAGCATGTGTGGGTACCTACTTGCTCTCCTGTGCCTGTGCTCAAGTAGAAATAAGCCAGACAGAGTTCAGTGTGGCCTTTGAGTTCTGAATCACTTGCCAAGCACTCCTGGTTCTCCTTATCTGCCTCAATTAAAAAAAAAATTTAAATAGCCAGGCACTTTAGTAGGCTGTAATCCCAGCACTTTAGGAGGCTGAGGTGAGAGGATTGCCTGAACCCAGGGTTGAAGAGCAGCCTAGGCACCTTGGTGAGACCTCGTTTTTAAACTAAATAAAAAAACAATTAGCTGGGCATGGTGGTGTGTGCTTGTAGTTCCAGCTTCTTGGAAGGCTAAGGCGGAAGGATCACCCGAGCTCCGCAGATCGAGGCTAAGGTGGAAGGATCACCCGAGCTCCGCAGATAGAGGCTGTGGTGGCCTTGAGCGTGCCACTGCACTCTAGCCTGGGCAAACTGAGTGAGACTCTGACTCAAAAAAAAGTTTAAATAACACATATCACTTTCCAAAATACTACAAAGTTCTTATTTTGTAAAAATTATGCTGATTGGCTGTCTCTTTCTTGCCTACCTCCTAGGCTATAAATTCCTTGAGAACAGGTATATTTTATTCACTCACGATTGTCCCCAGCATTCAGAACAGGGCTTGAAATCTGGCAGATTTTCTATAAATATTTGTTGAGTGCACGAATAAATAAACCACAAGCCTGGTTTGATGTTTTCATACATCAAAAGGCTGATAATAAAGACTGTTTATAAAAATATTCAGGAGTCATGGCTGGGCTCGATGGCTCTGCCTGTAATCTCAGCACTTTGGGAGGCCGAGGCGAATGGATTGCGTGAGCCCGCAGGTTCGAGACCAGCCCAGGCAACTTGATGAGACCTTGTCTCTACAATAAATAAATTTTTAAAAATTAGCCAGGCATGATATCACACACCTGTAGTTAAGGCTACTTGGAAGGCTGAGGTGGAAGGATTGCCGGAGCCCAGCAGGTCGACAATGGGGTGACCGTGAGTGTGCCACTGGACTCTAGCCTGGGAGATGGAGTGAGATTTCAACTCAAAAAAAAAAAAAAAAAAAGATTCAAGAGCCACCTTCGGGTAGGTAAACATTCAGCTCAGTACCTCTCCCCCTCTACACCATAGTCCACACAACTGTGCAGAGAACAGGCTCTGGTCAGTCTATGGGGCTTGCAGATCCCGAGTGGAGCCTCTTAGCCAGACTGCAACGTGACTCACTGCTTGCTGCTGAGGACTGTACTGACAGGACGTGAGACTCAGGGACACATAGGGTCTCAAAAGGAGAGGCGCAGTGGTCAGTCAGTGTGACTGTGCCACTGAGGAGACTTGTGAATAGGAAACGTGGTTCATTTATGTGCTTCATTGTGTGAATGAGCTCTAGGCTTAGGCACAAGAGACAGCTGCCTCCAGTCCTAAGTTCAATTAATGTGCCACAATGGAAAAATATAAATCTTAGGCGGTCTAGAAACTCAAGTCAAGCCCACTAGCATGATTTCTGTCACTGAAAGCTGCACACGGAGCCAATTTCTCAGCTTAGTGACACTGGAATCTAGACCATGGAGTTAACTGTAGGACTGAGATACTACCTGGCCCAGACTCTGGTAGCTGGATGTGTCCCTCTCCACAGCTGGGATTTCTATGCCCTTGCTGACCTGTGGAGACTTTTCCAGGACTGCTACCTCCAGTCAGAACACCCTCCAGTCTCTTGGGATGGAACGACTGGCCAAAGTTTGTTTCTGAAATTCCCACTTTTCTGGCTTCTATGGCCATGAATGCATTCTTCCACGAAATATATGAATACTCGGTTCTTGCTCTGGCCTGAGAGTCTTTCTGTCTCAATGACTCAGATTACAGATGTGGTCAATGGATATTTCTTCAGTGTTCTCTCCAAATTAACCAGTGGCTCTTCTTTGCCCTACGGGGTGACTTGACTTTATGGTTCAACTCTTCTGCTCATTTATCTCCTTTCCAAATGTTTGTGATACCATTTCATCTCCCCCATCCACCACCTTTTTGTATCAAGCAATCTCCTTATACTGATGGGTTTGCTCTCCCAAGGACCGATAAGCAAAGTGATTCTCTGACCTGAACTTTCTCATCCCTGGAGATTTTCTTCCTGTGTGTCAGTAAATTGCCTTGAGTGTGTATGGCCATCTTGAGTGAATTTGGGCTATTCAACTTGTCCCTCTGGAGTTTGATCACCACTGGGGAGTGAGATGTAGGGAAGCCATCATGGGACTGAGAGAGTTGGGGCCTGAGGTAAGTTCATACCGTGTCTCCACAAGGTGTCTCACCCATCCCAACACCACAGCCTCTCTTCTGGAAGGTCACTGGCCTTCAGAACTTCTCGGGCCCTGTGCAGTGGCTCCATCCTGTAGCTGTCATCACCCTGCCTGGGTTGGGGGCCCAACCCATGACACAGACACCTTTGGGAGGTGAAAAGATGAATTAGCAAGAGGCCAGGCAGAATGACTCAGAACAGCCTGTCTTCTGGAAGGTTACTGTTCTCATATCAGTTCTCAAGAAAGGTATCCCTAAGATCTCAGCCAGGAAACCCATAAAGCCTGTGTTCTGAATCTGTGGAGCAGAGGACCCCGGGTCATGGGCCCCTCCAAAGGCAGAGCCAGCATGGAAGAGCCACAGTTAGGATCTTCAGGACAATGAAGCCACTAAGAAACATTTAGAACAACTCTTGGTGGTGCAGAATCATTCACTTATTCAGCACATTGATCAAAGTAAATTCAATTCCATTAGCTATGCTTTGTACAGCTTTATTAAAACCAGAAAGTGAACAATACATTTTAGAAAAGTTTTCAGTAGTCCTTTGAAATAGCAAAGGATTTCTTTGTATAATTTCATATACAGTGCCAGTGCTATCTGGCAGAAATATAGTATGAGTCACAAGTATATTTTAAGCCACATATGTGATTTTAAATTTTCTGGTGGCCACATTTTAAAAAGTAAAATGAAACAGGTAAAATTACTTTTGAGCATTGTTGGGTTAAAAACATATGTATATCTCAGCAGGGTCTCCTGGTAGGTCAGACCCACCAGGGTGGGACTGTGTGATCCGGTACCACATGAAAGACACAAAGATTTTCACAGAAGTTAGATTGGAAAATATAGTTTATTTAGAAAGTAAATTAGAGGAAGAGGGAGAGAGAGAGAGAGAGAGAGAGAGAGAGAGAGAGAGAGAGAGAGTCACCTCTTTAAGGTAGGAGAGGGGGCCAAAGCTTAGGAAACATGGCAGTGGCCATAGCTCAGAGAGCACATGGCCACAGCAGAGTTTAGTAAAACAATGGCAGCTGGTTGCTCTAAGTCAAATGCTTTTAAACATTCCCCTTTGAAGGGGGCAGGTTGTTAAGGTGGTTGGGTGGTAGTCTGCTCTATACCATCACAGAGGGGACAGGTAAGTGCAGGTACTGACGTCAGGTGATGGACAGCAGGCAGATGGGCGGGCTAGTCACATGATTGCTGCCATGGTGATGGGGTCTCTCTGTGTCGCAGGGCTGAAACTTGCTTCTTATGGGTGGAGGCAAATGCTTAAAATAGAAAAGCTAATTAGTACAAAACAAGCTGGAGGGGGGTTTGTAAAACAGTTATCGGTAGCTACCTCTGAGAAACTGATTCTGTTTGCTGGCTAGTGATTAGAGGGTAAGTTAAGTGAACTGCTAGAAAAACATGAGATTTAGGCAATTTTTAAATGACTGATTTTTGGCTATATTGACTTCATGTTTTGTTCTTTCAAGTATGTTTCACTTAACTAAGTACATTCCAAAGATCATCATTTCAATATGTAATCAATATCAAAATTATAAATGAGATATTTTACTTTCTGGTTTTTGCTTTTGCTTTCTTTTTTGGTATTAAGTTTTCAAACTCAGTGTATAATTTATACTTACAAGCATCTCAAGTTGGACTAGCTGGCTCATCACTACTAGATGGAACAGAGTAGCCGTAAGCTTTTCTACCCCACAAACTTTCTTATTAGTTGAAGTCTGACAGTTTTTCCTTCAGGCTTAAGGAGCTTCACCATTAACTCCACTTCCCTGATATTCTCAGAATGGCTGGTAAGGCTCACTTACCACGCTAATGACCTGGTCTCTTTCCTGGGCTATTCCCGCTTCTGCTCTATTTTGCATACACAATTGGACAATCCGCTTAAGGTTTAACTGAGATAGCACCCATCACTTCTCTGCTCCAAACCTTCCCATGGCTTCCCATCCCAGTGCCCGCCGTAGCCCACAGATCCCGCACTCTCTGACCACTGCCTATGTCTCTGTCTCATTTCCTACAATTGTCTTCCTCACTTACTCTGCTCACACGACCTATCCCTTGACTGTGTCACACACACTCCTGCCCCAGGGACTTTGCTTCTGCCTGGAGCCCCAACATCTTCCCTTGTTTTACCCTGGACGTCCTGCACAATGTCACTTCTCAGCGATGCCTTCCGGGCCCACTCTATAAAACAGTCCTTACCGAGGCCTTCTCTGAAGACCCTTCCCATCGCTACACTCTCACCCTCTTCTGACCTCTTTATGGTTTTCATGGCACTTGCTTGTTTATTAGTTTTTGTTTGCTCTCTCACTCCCCCCCAACCAAAGGTGAGTTCCAGGAGAGCAGGGTCTTCCTGTTTCTTCGGAGGCATTAGGGACTCCCCAGCAACAGTGAAGGGTGCAGGAAGCGACCAGAGGGGCGGCTCCCAAAATGGCACCCACACACCAGACAACAAAGGCCCTAGGTCCCGGCTTCTGTGAGCACAATTCCCCGCGCGCGAATTCCAAAACTTCCCGCGCCAATTTCAAAGCTGCAAGCCTCCAATTCGTAGCCAGCCTTGTTATGCGTCCAATAGGACTATAACACGGCGTCGGCCCCACCCTGCTCCCATGCAGCTCTTCCACTAGGAACATAGCACGGCCCCTTCCGGCCCCTGTCAGGCTGATAAATACAGCTCTTCTCATTCTCTCTCTCTCTCTCTCTCTCTCTCTCTCCCTCTCTCCACAGACCCTTTCCCTTTTTTCCTCGTAACAACCTCTTTTTAATAAATCTCTTGGTCCTGGCCGGGTGTGGAGTCATTACTGGCGCCGAACTCCTTTCAAACAGTATCTGGCACCTGTAGGAGCTCAACAAATATTGCTAAATGAAAGACTAAATAAAGGAACAAATCCAGCCTTGGTTAGAAACTCACACGGGAATTAGAGACTCTCGTGCTGATGACAGATTTACATCTAAGGTCCCTATTTGAGTGTAGTCCTAAAACCAAACAAGTGTTTCCCCCAATGGTGAGTACTCCTCTGAACAGAAAGGCAGTGGCCATTCACCCTGATCATTCAGCCCCGCTTGGAGTCCCCTCCCTGACTCTTACTGTACTTCTTATTAGTGAAGTCTTTATCTCACCTATTGCAGGCCCAGATTTTTATTCGATGAACTGCAAATCGATCATAGTTTGACAATTCTGTGTTGCTTTGCTAGTGACTCTTGTTCACAGCACCTCAAATTGCTTAAAACCAGACTGATAATCTCTGTCAAGGAAGCCCTGTCCTGTGACCATCTCGTTGTCCTTCTCTTTATTAGTATTTACATGTTCCCTTCAGAAACTCAGGGAGGATCCCTCGCATTTGTTTTTTAAGTTATTGGAATTCACAATAATTTCCCTGTCTGGGTTGAGGTACACAGCCTTGAGGAGTTAAGAAACCAACTCAAAAAAAAAACAAAACAAAACTATCTGCTCTCAGCAGGGCCTTCTGCATTCAGGCACAGTCGTCAGAGGTGGCTCCCAGCCTCTGTGTTACCTTCATACTGCTTCCGAGAATATCGGGGAGCCACTTAAGAATGAACCATTTACTAGACCCGTAAATGCCCTCCTGTGGTTCTCCCGTGAGGTTGTGAGTGCTTGCCCTGATGGATCTGCACTCCTTTGTGGTGTCTTATAGGAGGATCTACACCACAAAGCTGTGACGATGCTGGTCAGGGTGAAATGACGCCTGTGGCTGTGGGCCTGACCCTGTCACCAGGGTCCAACCTGAGTGTCCCGCAGTTGATCCACAGGCACCATGTTGAACCAAATGAACTGTGTGACCCAAAGTATGTATGCTGTGTGACTGTGGGACTGGACCATTCTGAGGTCATAGAAGCCAGCCTACTCTGAACTACCCAGAGGGAGCAGGGTCATTAGGAAATATGGCTATAATCCAACTTGCAAGAATGAAAAGAGTATGCTCTGGAGGGTCAGAACAGGTCCATGAGGGAAGCTCTTTGTGAAGACAGACTCAACTAAGCCTCTGTCTTGCAAGCATCAAACAGTGTCTGACACACAGTGGGCCTTTAACTAATCTAAAGTAAATGAAAGAATACCTTATTTTCTCCTCCCATTACTGTATGTTGAGAAATTAATAAAGATTACCTCTTCAATGAATGAGTTTATTCCTTCAAGTGTTTTACTAATTCATGCTGGTTTTACTGGTGAAGCTTTGCTGGATTTAACTAAGCCATCTGTAGCACGGTTTCCTTTAAGCTATTTCCTCCATGCTTTCCTTGGGGATTACAATGAACTTCTTAATTTATAATGATCTCCTTTAGATTAGTCATGGTTTAAATACAATAGTATGCCAAAGTTTTGTTTATTTGGAACTTCATTCCCTTCCCCCCATTTGTGCTATTAATGTCAAACATCTTTATGCATTGTATGCCCACCACACAGATTTGTAATTGTAAACTGCTGATTGCAGTTATCCTTTAAACCAGACAGGAGAAAAAAAGAGTCATACACATAAAATACATGTATACTGCCTTTCATATTTACTGTGTACTTATCTTTACCAGGGCTTTATATTTCTTTACATGAATTTGAGTTATTGTCTAGTGTTCTTTCACTTCAGTCCAAAGGACTTCACGTAGTATTTTTCTATAAGGCAGGCTTGCTAATTACAAATTCTTTCAGTTTTTGTTTATCTGGGAATGTCTCAATTTCTTTTTCATTTTTGAAGGATAGTTTTGCTGGATGTAGAATTTTTGGTTGACAGTGTTTTTCCAGAACTTTAACTATGGCATCCTACTGCTTTCTGGCCTCCATGGTTTTTGATGAGAAATCAACTGTTATCTAATTGAGAATCTCTTGCACATGATGAGCCATTTCTCTTAATTTTACTTCTCTTTGTCCTTTTTTTTTTTTTTTTTTTGAGTTGGAGTCTCACTCTGTAGCCCAGACTGGAGTGCAGTGGCTGCTGCTGGCCACTGCAGCCTCGACCTGCTGGGCTCCGGCAATCCTTCCACCTCAGCCTTCCAAGTAGCTGGAACTACAGGCATGCGCTACCATGCCCGGCTAATTTTTTTTTTTTATTGTAGCGATGCGGTCTCTCCTAGTTCCCCAGGTGGGTCTTGAACCCACAGGCTCAGGCACTTCTCTTTGTCTTTAATTTTCAGTAATTTGATTATGATCTGCCTAGATTTGAATCTTTTTTAGCTTATCCTACTTAGAGACTTCTTTCTTTCTTTCTTTCTTGTTTTTTTAACTCTGTCGCCCAGGCTGGAGTGCAGTGGCACACTCATGGCTACCTCAGCATTGACCCGCTGGACTCCGGCGATCCTTCCACCTCAGTCTTCCAAGTAGCCAGAACTACAGGAGTGGGCTACCACGCCCAGCTAATTAAAAAAAATTTTTTTTTTTAATTGCAGAGATGAGGTCTTGCCAAGCAGGCAATCTTCTCACCTCAGTCTCCCAAAGTGCTGGTATTAAAGGCATGAGTCACTATACCTGGCCAGATTTTTTTTTAATTGGATATTAAAAAATATATAATATGGCAACTCTGGAAATCAGACCCTCTTCCTTACCTAGGATTTGTTGTTGAAGGTTTGTTGTTGAACTAATTCTGTAAAGTCTGTGTTCTTTGTCATGTGTGATTACTGAAGTCTCTTCCCAGTTATCTTAGGGGTCAGCTAATGATTGGACAGAAGTTTTATTAAATGTCTGGGGCCAATAAGTCTCACAGTGTTTGGTCAAGGGGTTCTGTTTGAGTATTTGGGACATACTTTTGAAATTCAGCTAGCAGTTTCTAACTTTGCCTTATCTTTTACTCGAGATCAACTTGAGTAAAGTAACTCAAGGTAAAAAAACTAGAGGTGAAAGTTTAGGACCTTCTTCGGTCTTTCCTTGGCATGTGCACAGGTTGGGGCATGCATGTTACCTTCTAGATTCCCAGGACTATATCCAAGCTTTTCAAAGCTTTCGATGGACATTTCATTTCTCAGATTTTCTTTTTAAACTTTTTGGCTTGCCTATTGTTTGACCCAACTCTTTTCTACCACTTCAGGCAGCTATAACGCTTTCAGTCAAAGGTTCTAGGAAAAGACTCTTTGCACTGGGTATGCCCCAAGTCAGTTCAAATAAAGACATCTTTGCAAGTGGAGTCTTCCAGGAACCACCATACAGGTTAAATAATGACAATTATTGGTGATGGGGTTTACAAGAAATTCCAGTCCCATTCTGCCCTCTCCACGGTTGCTGGAATGCTGATTTTCACTGTACTTGTGGGGCTGTTGGTTTTCAAGGCTATTATCGAATTGGGGAGGGGAAATGCAAATAGAGCAAGTTAAAATGTCATAAATTCTGCCACTCTCACTGAGATTCAACCATTATTCTTGACTAAACTCTCCTTGAATTGCTGCAAGCAATTCAAGCAAGTAGATTCTGACAATTTTTGCTTGTGTTCTCACTGTTTTATGAAGATTTTCAGAGATCCTCACTCTACCATTTTAACTGACGTTCCTCCACAGATTCTTTCATGACATTTATCCTTTCTTTGACATAAACTATTATTTTCCAAACACTGAAAACTCTAAAGCCGCAAATAGCTTATATTTGCTCTGTTTTTAAGAAGTAAGTTTTCTGAGATAAATGTTTGTTTTTATAAAACCACCAATAAAACAAGGCAATTAAAGAATGTATAAACAGATAAGCCACAGAACAGACATATTTTTGGGGGGCTGTCTACAATTTTCATCATTAGTTAATGTCGTCTTGCTTTTTTGTCTCAGCACAGACCTGATTAACCTGAAAATTTCTGGCTAAATTTCCACTGTATGGATCAGCTCAGTATCTCCTCTCTGGACCCAGGCAAGCCTGGAGCAGAAGATGTAGCAATGATCTTCAACAGCCTTTCACTGCTGGCCATCAATGTTGTATTAGCCTGCTTTGGCTGCCATAACAAAATACCACAGACTAGGTAACTTAAGCAACAGAAATTTATTTTCTCACAGTTCTGGAGTCTGTGAGTCTTAAATCTTGTTGCTGGCAGTGTGGTGTCTCCTGAGACCTCTCTTAGCTTGTAGATGGCCACCTTCTTTCTGTGTCCTCACAAGTGTCTCTTCCTCTTCTTATAAGGACTCCAGTCCTATTGGATTAGGGCCCTTGTAGGTCCATGTAACTTTAATTACCTCCTTAAAGGTCTAGTCTCCAAATATGGTCACACTGGGGGTTAGGGCTTCATCAGCGTATGAATTTGAGGGTGGGGGGGACACAATTCAGTTCATAACCAATGTCTGACACAAGATAAGTTCTCTATAAACACTCACTGCATTCTCTTTTGCTCCTTGACCTTTGCATTTCTGTACCATTCTCCCCACTCTGCAAGCATCCCTAGGCTAGGAACTATGGTTTCTGGTCTGCAGGGAGAGCAGTGCTGTGTGGAGCTGCCAGACTAGGAACCCTGACACTGGGGTTAAAAATCCCACCTCTGGTACCAACCAGCTGTATGACCTTGGGCAAGTCAGTTAACTCCCAATTTTCTCCAGCTTTTGCATTCCTGAGTGATTTGGTTCACTCTTCTTTTACTGCTCTCTAACCTTAGGCCATGTCACCTATCCCTACTACCAAAATAAACTTGCTTATCCTCTGTGTGGCAAGTGTAGGGGTCAGCTAGCAAGAGTTAACCTGAAAAAGGCATCGATTACATAGCTCTGAGTGGTCTCCTCTCCAGATGTATTTCTGGAAATGCTGCTTCTGCTGCTGCTGCTCAGGTAAGGGTGGCATTAGCATTGGTGGTCATTTTAGTCCAGGAAGAAAGTGAGAGAGTGGGCTGGTGGGGGAGGTAGGTGTAGAGAGAAACTGGGAGACTTCACATGCATTTACTCAATTAACTTCTGCTGGAAATCAACCTGTTGCAAGCATTGTGCAAAGTGATGGACCAGTGCTTATCTCAGGGCTTCTCTGACCACAAGATTTAGATACTGCATGTGCTACAAAGTTGTAGAAAAAGAATGATGGCCTGGGTTTAAGTATTGAATTTGTTGTTTATTTCACTGTGACCACAGGCAAACCACGTAGCTCTCCAAAGACTTCTTATTCCATTTTAAAAAGAAGGGATAGGCTGGGTGTGATGGCATGCTCCGTCCCCCTCCAAGAATCTCATAGCACAGCCGAATGCTTGAAGGTTTATTTTTTACTCTAAGTGCACAGAAACCTGATGTCTTTCGTTAGCTGATCTTAAGACGAGTTCATTGGAAACACGCACTGCGAGGTGAATCTGCAAGGAGCAGGCTGACCTGCCTAGCCCCGTTTCTTCCCTTGTTTTCCACCTTGAAAATCACTTGCAGCTGCGTACTAAGGAAATCGTATTTTCTGAAAACATCACAGTTCATTCCTTTCCATCCTTTTCATGGAAAATCTGCCTGTTAAGGTCTCACTGCTCAGTGCTTTCAACTGCAAAAGCAATTGGAATCCAGGCTGTAGACTGAAGGAACAAAGTGTGTCCCCTCCAGGGGGGGGGACCCCATAGCTTGGGAAGCCAGCCCCCGGGGAGCAATCCAGAGAGTCCTAACTCACAGGTCGCTGCAGGTGCCATCACAATATGAGGGGCTCTGACTCATCTCTCACCCTCAGCTCAGAGATGCGCAGAAGTCTGGTTCCTGTTAGGGTGGCAGCACAGTGACTGGGACTTAGAAAGACTTAAAAAGCGAAAAAGGATCACACGCTCTCCCTTCCGAGTGCAAAACAGAGGCCCGTTTGTGTAGCTTCTTGTAGGTCATCCTGCCTCTGCTCCAGAATAATCTGCCCATGAAAAGACTGGGCAGGAGCCCCAGACTGCAGCTCCCATGCACCCTGCCCCCAACCTGACACCTCATAACCCTTCTTTCATCTCACTGGCAATCCCATCAGAGGAATGTCTCCCACTTACCTCAGAATAAAAACCCCTTCAGGGAAAATCACCCAAATAATCCTCCGAAACCAGCCCTCTGATTGACAAGAAGACATTTCTTCCCTGATGGAGAGGGGGGTCTTGGGCCCACCCATCCCTCAAACTAATTAGCACCATCGTTAAGCAGCCATCTCTGGCCCCTGTCCACAGCTAACAGTGTGAGCAAGAACGAGGTGACTCAGCTCCCAGGCTCCATTCATGACCAGCTCATGGCTTTGTCTGAACAGTCTGTGAGTGCACACATGTGCGTCCTCAGGCTTGCCCTAGTGGTAATGTGGGTGGGTTTTGAGACAGAGTGTCAGCAGCAGTGATCTTCAGTCAGGTTGAGGAACTCCTGCAGCTCTAGAGGGCTATTCAAGTTTGCAGACAGTACCAGGGACCCAGTGTAGACAGTGCAGTTGTATCCACATTATTTCATCGGAGTCTCACAACCCTGGGAGGTGTCAGCTGTTTGAGATAACAGAACCGAGGATCAGAGGAGTGAAGTGACTGGGTCAAGATCACACAGAAAATGAACCGCTGGGCCAGGCTCTGGCTGTCTAAAGCACTTGCCTTTTCCTCCATGCCCACTGCAGGGCCAGACTTCTGCCCTGCGAAGGCAGTCAGGGAGTCGGCAAGGTGGGCGCTGATGTCGACTGATCATGAACTATCCGACATTGTACAAATCCCACGAGGTGCTCCCACTGATCATGACATGGTTTCTTTCTGACGGCACCGGCTCTCGACGTCGACCCCACAGTCATGCTCAGAGAGTGTCTGTGGAACCTGCTGAGGCTTCCTGGCTTCACGCAGAGGGCAGGAAGACAGGTATTCAGGGTTGAGGAGAGAACTGTGCCCTCTCACCTGGCCCTCAGTGCGCCCTCCCGGTCGCCAGGTGACAAAGGCCCTAGGAACCTTAGCTCAAATCACTTCCCCACTTTTCTGAATGAGCGCTCTTCCTGTCTTCTTGTGAGTCTTCCCAGCAGCTCACCGCTCCTCCCTCTGCTCCTGGATCTCTGCGTGACCTGTGGCCAGTGTGATACACACCCGGGTCCCCCTGAACTGAGGGACTCAGTTGCCAGTTGCTGGAAGGGCTGTAGGGAGACAGCCTTTGCCATCAGCTCCTCGGAGATGACCCAGCTGCCATGAGGGCCCAGGGTAACCTACACCTCTGACCGGTCAGTGTAGAGAGCTAAGGCTTTCTTGACCCGACTCAGGCTGGCTCTGAAGGGCCAGCACTCCCTGCGAGTTGCCAAGGCCTCAGCAGGCCTGTCTCACAGCATAAGACCTCTCCCATCTGCCTCCTCCTTCACCTTCCCCCATATGTTGGTTCCCAGGGCATCCTGGATCTCAGCTCTGGCTCTGAGTCAGCTTCCTAGGGAGCTGTACGTGCCATGTTCCCCTTCAGACCTTTTCTGTGCGTGACTGTCTTGCCCTTGGGTGCGGAAGCTGTACCTTATTTATGACCAGGCCTGCAGCACCAAATCCAGGCCCTGGCATCTCATAGGTGCTCAGCAGATGTGTGTTGAATGAATGAATGGCGGCACCTTAAAACTATTGTGGGGCTGAGAGGCTGAGAGACTGGGTGCCTGTGTCTGGACACCTTGGCAGGGTGTTTCGTTATTATAAAATGTCGCCCTCCTGGAGGAGAATGAATGTGTCTTATCCCCCAAGCAGATCTTTCATCCAGACTGGGAGGAACGTGAACTCCTTCCTCCGCACCCAAACTCTGCACTGGTGGACTAAAACTGGGTTTGGGGGTGTGGCTCCTTGGGAGTTTTTGAAGTAAAATGAGAAGCTGAATCTGGGAGCTGTGTCTGGTTGGAGGCTGGTTATTCCGGAACAGCAACCCTGTGCTCCTTGGCTCCCTGCATGCATAGAGAGTTTTTTTCTGTGGCACATTTCTGTTGTATTTTAACCTAACTTAGAAAGATACTCTGTTTCAGGTAGGATGAATGTGTTGTTCACACCTGTCCAAAGGAACCCCAGGGGCTACCTGGTGGTGGTGGCCCAGATGAAAGCATGGCATGTAGAATTGAGATCAAGAGATAGCGACAAGCCAAGGAATGTAGAAACAACAGCAGTTCCTTTCACAATCATTCCTTGCATGTGATACAGAGGCATGGGGCTCCTTTCTCCGAGAAAGATGGAGTTATCCTGATAGAGAAAGAGGGAATGCACAGCCCTGCAAAGAGAAGGCTTGGTAAGCACCACACGAGGGACCTCAGTGGGCACTTTGGCACTCCACGGGTCTCATGTCATAACCACTGATGCTCTAGGACTTCAGGGCTTCAGGACTGTAGCTCCCCTGGGTCCTGCCACTAGCAGCTATGGAGGCTCCCTGAGGGATCTCCTTGGGGACTAGAGCAAACTTGGCTCAGAGGACAAATGGACAAAGGGCCCTCGTCCCTCACAGAAAGTCCTTTCTCCTCACAGAGGGTCCACACCCCTCACAGAAGGTTCTCCTCCTCCTAAAGAGTCCTCCTCCTCACAGAAGCTCCTATCCCCCCTAGAGGGTCTGCCTTCTCTCCTGACGGGGGCAGGCCATTCCTCAAGTCATCTCAAGCTCAGAGTGGCTCCTGCTAAGGTGACACTGGGGGCCACCCTGATTTGCTGGCAGGGCAGTTGTGTTTGTGTGAGTAACAGCATCTAAACAAGAGTTGCCGGTGTGTTGCACAAACGGACTCAGGCAGTAATCAAAACTCATTTTTATTTGCAGCATCAACATTCTTTATGTTATGTTTGCTCTTGGGGATCCTTTCCTGCCCCTGGGCAGACTCCAGCAGGCCTGAGATGTTTTGCTTACTTGTAGGTAAGGGAGAGTCCTTTAAAGCAAGAGAGACTGACTTAATTCAGCAACTGGAAAGTCCAGTCCATGAGAGCCGTAAGAACCATGGCCCTGACAAGATGGTGGGCCTTTCTCCTCCCACAGTGGGCCTGCTGCAGGCCGGGAGCCAGCGTGGAAGATGAAGCACTGGTCTCGCTGGCTTCTCCAAGTCCCTGTGAAGGGAAGGTGAGGACAAGCCTCACTTCGCTGTGATGGCCGTGAGCTGGTTTCACCTCTTAGGGCTGCCAGTGCCTAAGGCTGGCGTTCCAGTTCTTGGGGTGCATTCATGTGCCAGTCACAGGTCCCCATGAGGGAATGTCGCTGGGTATGTCGCTGGCCCCATGTCGGGGTGTCTTTGTGGCAGGGGTTGCTATACTCTTTCACCCGGGATTTACATCCACATTCTTGCTGCTGGGACCTCCCCGCCACCAGAAGGCATTAGGACACCATCCAGGATGACCCAACACAGGGGCTCTTTCCCTATAGCCCGTTGCTGCAACACAACATAGCCTTCACCCTAACAACTCGGGGTGCTAGCTGCCCTGCCAAGGCAGCAGGCCCCTGGCCTGACTTCCAAGGCAGGTAGAAGTCCAGCGCTCACCCTGTAGACTTTCAGGTGGGACCCAGGGCTTGGTCCCCAACCACAGTGTCACACAGGAGCTCCCAGGAAATGAGGAAGCTTGTACACTTCCCTCAGGATACAGGGGACATGGTGGAATCACAGACTCTCCAGGCCAGCCCTCCTCAGGCTCCTCCCCACCCCCTGGCCCTTTTCATTTCTCCTGGTGATTAGGAGAGCCCAGAGCTGCAGAACAGGCCCTCTGGAGTTTTCTTAGAAACACACACGGCTACACCTTAATCCGGGATTACAAACATACTGTGTTTGGTGCCTAGTCAGAGCTTCAGTTTACTATCCTGTTACACAAAGTTTATGAATGTGGTTTCTGGATCCAAATGTTGATCCTTACATTCCAGTAATCTCCAACTATTTAAAATAAAAACCACACAGCACCCAGGTGTGTTTACCCGGTGGAGTCACAGTTACTGGAAAGAAGAGAGTCCCAGATCCAGCCAGAAGCAGAAGGTATTTTTCTGCAGTATTTCTTACAAAGTCCAGGGTCTGAGCAGAGAAAATCATGACCACAGCACGCGCCCTCGGTGGAGCCAAGGGAGGGAGAGGGGCTGGGGAAGGTTCCCGATGCTGCTGTGGGTGACAGTAAAGGTGGACGCGGGTGAGCAGCAGGGAAACCTTCCTGCCTCCCTGACCTCCACTCTTTCAGCAGCAGTTCAAGGGCATGGGGTCCAGGGCCGGCCAAACCAGGCCTTGGATCCCAGCACTGCAGGTTGCCAAGTCATATAGCCTTGGGCGAGTCTTCCCCTCCTTCGAACCTCAGGTTCTCCTGCAGACAAGGGTGTCGTGACTGCACATTGCACGGTTGTCGCATGAGGTGAGAGTTTCGGTGCAGAGTGACTGCATGGTGATTGGCCCGCCAAGCTTCTGTGAGTGACAGCTGTGTTATTTCAGCTCTATCGGATGCTGTGTCTTATAACCAGCCAGGAGAAGAACTTTGGAGAGAACTTGCAAGTTAAGTCACCATGGTAGAAGTCGTAGCTAACCTTCTCAGCCCTGAGGTGGAAGAGAAGGGAGATAGAAAAAGGCATTCACTGACCATGTCTAATGTGTTCAGCTATAACTTTACCAGATATTTTAAACAACATTTTATTTTATTTTTTATTTTTGAGTTGGGGTCTCACTCTGTCACCCAGACTGGAGTGCAGTGGCTGCTCCCGGCCACTGCAGCCTCGACCTGCTGGGCTC